>NC_053123.1:33223236-33228236 GCF_010015445.1 Perca fluviatilis | reverse complement strand
TGGGTGAAAGTCTTGTGTTTTCTCCTTAACTTCTTCAGGACATGAACACCTGTTTCCTGGGTGAAAGTTGTGTTTTCTCCTTAACTTCTTCCAGGACACGAACACCTGTTTCCTGGGTGAAAGTCTTGTGTTTTCTCCTTAACTTCTTCAGGACATGAACACCTGTTTCCTGAATGAAAGTCTTGTGTTTTCTCCTTAACTTCTTCAGGACATGAACACCTGTTTCCTGGCTGAAAGTCTTTTGTTTTCTCCTTAACTTCTTCAGGATATGAACACCTGTTTCCTGGGTGAAAGACTCGTGTTTTCTCCTTAACTTCTTCCAGGACATGAACACCTGTTTCCTGGGTGAAAGTCTTGTGTTTTCTCCTTAACTTCTTCCAGGACATGAACACCTGTTTCCTGGGTGAAAGTCTTGTGTTTTCTCCTTAACTTCTTCAGGACATGATCACCTGTTTCCTGGGTGAAAGTCTTGTGTTTTCTCCTTAACTTCTTCAGGACATGAACACCTGTTTCCTGGGTGAAAGTCTTGTGTTTTTCTCCTTAACTTTTCAGGACACGAACACCTGTTTCCTGGGTGAAAGTCTTGTGTTTTCTCCTTAACTTCTTCAGGATATGAACACCTGTTTCCTGGGTGAAAGACTTGTGTTTTCTCCTTAACTTCTTCCAGGACATGAACACCTGTTTCCTGGGTGAAAGTCTTGTGTTTTCTCCTTAACTTCTTCAGGGACATGAACACCTGTTTCCTGGGTGAAAGTCTTGTGTTTTCTCCTTAACTTCTTCCAGGACATGAACACCTGTTTCCTGGGTGAAAGTCTTGTGTTTTCTCCTTAACTTCTTCCAGGACATGAACACCTGTTTCCTGGGTGAAAGTCTTGTGTTTTCTCCTTAACTTCTTCAGGACATGAACACCTGTTTCCTGGGTGAAAGTCTTGTGTTTTCTCCTTAACTTCTTCAGGACATGAACACCTGTTTCCTGGGTGAAAGTCTTGTGTTTTCTCCTTAACTTCTTCAGGACAGGAACACCTGTTTCCTGGGTGAAAGTCTTGTGTTTTCTCCTTAACTTCTTCAGGACACGAACACCTGTTTCCTGGGTGAAAGTCTTGTGTTTTCTCCTTAACTTCTTCAGGACACGAACACCTGTTTCCTGGGTGAAAGTCTTGTGTTTTCTCCTTAACTTCTTCAGGACACGAACACCTGTTTCCTGGGTGAAAGTCTTATGTTTTCTCCTTAACTGCTTCCAGGACACGAACACCTGTTTCCTGGGTGAAAGTCTTATGTTTTCTCCTTAACTTCTTCAGGAAATGAACACCTGTTTCCTGGGTGAAAGTCTTGTGTTTTCTCCTTAACTTCTTCCAGGACATGAACACCTGTTTCCTGGGTACAAGTAGAATTATCTTTTCATATGCCCAAGCTGAACACAAGTCCCATGATTGCAGACTTCAGGGTATAATCGTGTTTATTACCAAAGTAAGTTATCACTTGCAAGGAGTGTGCAGTACATAATGAATGCATTGTTAAAAGATTGACATGGTTTACATTTTGTACTTCTTTGTAATACGCGAGTACCTTTATCACTTCAGGTGTTAATAGTAAAAATACATGTTATTGTATTTGTTGTGTACAGTCAATAAATATGTAACAAAAGGGAATAAATAATAAGGCAAAGTACTGCTACTGTCAACAACATAGAGTAAATACAAAATAGATATAGTACAGTAAAATTCAGACAGACAGACACACAGACAGGCAGGCAGACAGACAGATAGACACACACACACACACACACACACACACACACAGACAGTCAGACAGACAGACAGACACACAGACAGGCAGGCAGACAAACAGACAAACAGACAGACACACAGACACACACGCACACACAGACAGTCAGACTGACAGACAGTCAGACAGACAGACAGACAGGCAGACAAACAAACACACACACACACACACAGAAAGTCAGACAGACAGACAGACAGGCAGACACACACACACACACACACAGACAGACAGACAGACAGACACACACACACACACACACACACACACACACACACAGAAAGTCAGACAGACAGACAGACAAACAGACAGACAGGCAGACACACACACACACACACACACAGACAGACAGACAGACAGGTTTTCAGGCAGGGATGTCCAGATCTTCTCCTCTCGGGTATCCCTCCACTTCCATTGTCATCAAAAACTCTGCAGGAAAAAAAACAAAAAACATCACATCCACCTTCTAAATTCACCTTGGATAGTGCATGCAGGATTTAATATCATTTCATACTCTGGCGCCCTCTGGTGTTCACTTCATGAATGACACTGTGAGATAAACAGCAAAGCACACAGCCAACTGGAGCCATTTCTCTCAGGCCCTCTGACTTTAAATGTTCATATACGCAAAGAAATCTGGGTGTCATTTTTAACAAATCTTTCTGCCATTAGAAGTTTTTCCACATTAGGTTGAAAAAGAACCCATTTTCTCTCTCATTCAGAGAGCCATCCTATACCAGTCCTTCCAGAAAAATGCAGAGTATTTTTGTGATTGTTGCGGGGCAAAAATCCTTGATTATGTGGCACGTTTTCTTAAAAAATGCTGATGGAATATGCTATATGATATTTATGCAATTTTATGCGATGATATTGCGGGAACTTGCAAAAACTACAGTTTGATGAAAAAGAGAAAAACAGTGATTCCCCCCCCCCCCTGCTTTTCGATGATGTTCATGTCGCGTAATTACGTCACTTCATAACGTCACTTCATAACGTTCCCATGGCAACAGGGGAAAATGGCTGCTCTTGTGTGAAGTAAACGCAACATTTTTCAACTTTCTGCTAAGATATATTATGGGACTTTTTCAAAGAAAATGTGGTGATTATGAAATCATGCAATATATTTTGTGCAGAAATCGGGAATTTATGCAGCGAAAGTGCGGCATATTTGAAAAAAATATATATAAATATGCAGACTTTGGCTGATTATGCATTGAATTATGCAATCGCATTATCACGTTTTTCTGGAGGGACTGCTATACTACAGTGCCTTGCGAAAGTATTCGGCCCCCTTGAACTTTTCGACCTTTTGCCACATTTCAGGCCTCAAACATAAAGATATAAAACTGTAATTTTTTGGGAAGAATCAACAACAAGTGGGACACAATCATGAAGTGGAACGAAATTTATTGGATATTTCAAACCTTTTAAACAAATAAAAAACTGAAATATTGGGCGTGCAAAATTATTCAGCCCCTTAAGTTAATACTTTGTAGCGCCACCTTTTGCGCTTGCGCGATTACAGCTGTAAAGTCGCTGGGGTATGTCTCTATCAGTTTTGCACATCGAGAGCTGACATTTTTGCCCATTCCTCCTTGCAAACAACTCGAGCTCAGTGAGGTTGGATGGAGAGCGTTTGTGAACAGCATTTTTCAGTTCTTTCCACAGATTCTCGATTGGATTCAGGTCTGGACTTTGACTTGGCCATTCTAACACCTGGATATGTTTTTTTGTGAACCATTCCATTGTAGATTTTGCTTTATGTTTTGGATCATTGTCTTGTTGGAAGACAAATCTCCGTCCCAGTCTCAGGTCTTTTGCGAGACTCCATCAGGTTTTCTTCCAGAATGGTCCTGTATTTGGCTCCATCCATCTTCCCATCAATTTTAACCATCTTCCCTGTCCCTGCTGAAGAAAAGCAGGCCCAAACCATGATGCTGCCACCACCATGTTTGACAGTGGGGTATGGTGGGTTCAGGAGTGATGAGCTGTGTTGCTTTACGCCAAACATAACGTTTTGCATTGTTGCCAAAACGTTCGATTTTGTTTCATCTGACCACAGCACCTTCTTCCACATGTTTGGTGTTGTCTCCCAGGTGGCTTTTGGCAAACTTTGAGACGACACTTTTTATGGATATCTTTAAGAAATGGCTTTCTTCTTGCCACTCTTCCATAAAAGGCCAGATTTGTGCAGTATACGACTGATTGTTGTCCTATGGACAGAGTCTCCCGCCTCAGCTGTAGATCTCTGCAGTTCATCCAGAGTGATCATGGGCCTCTTGGCTGCATCTCTGATCAGTCTTCTCATTGTATGAGCTGAAAGTTTAGAGGGCGGACGGGTCTTCATAGATTTGTAGTGGTCTGATACTCCTTCCATTTCAATATTATCGCTTGCACAGTGCTCCTTGGGATGTTTAAAGCTTGGGAAATCTTTTTGTATCCAAATCCGGCTTTAAACTTCTCCACAACAGTATCTCGGACCTGCCTGGTGTGTTCCTTGTTCTTCATGATGCTCTCTACGCTTTACGGACCTCTGAGACTATCACAGAGCAGGTGCATTTATATGAGGAGACTTGATTACACACAGCTGGATTCTATTTATCATCATTAGTCATTTAGGTCAACATTGGATCATTCAGAGATCCTCACTGAACTTCTGGAGAGAGTTTGCTGCACTGAAAGTAAAGGGGCTGAATAATTTTGCACGCCCACTTTTTCAGTTTTTTATTTGTTAAAAAAGTTTGAAATAGCCAATTAATTTCGTTCCACTTCATAATTGGGACCCACTTGTTGTTGATTCTTCACAAAAAATTACAGTTTTATATCTTTATGTTTGAGGCCTGAAATGTGGCAAAAGGTCGAAACGTTCAAGGGGGCCGAATACTTTCGCAAAGCACTGTATACCATAAAGTGTGATTTATGGTTAATAATTTATTTGATATAGCACCTTTTACAGACAGAGTCACAATGTGCTTCACACAAAAGACATGTGATTAAAATACAGTAGGATCCAAAACAGGAAATAAACAAGCAAAAAACAAATACAATTCCAATGAAGATTAAAAGACTAAAAGACCCCAAATTAGAAACATGAGACAAAAGCCAGTTGAAACAAGTGTGTCTTCAGCTGCTTTCTAAAAGCATCAACCGAGACTGCAGAACGTAAGGTAATAGGAAAGGCGTTCCACCTTTAAACGAGTGCGTGGGACCACCAGTAG
>NC_053123.1:33145736-33213236 GCF_010015445.1 Perca fluviatilis | reverse complement strand
GTTTGGGAATTTTCATTTTAAGTTTGTTGCTTTTCCACACGGCCGAGGCCCAGGAGAGACGGCTGCCTGGTTCCACATTATTTCAAGCTCTAGTTTTACCAGCTGGACACCAGGCCGGTCCGTTCCGTGGTCGTGTGGCGTGCTACGGTCTCCGCGGTAAACGTCACAATGCTTTGAACTGTGGGTAATTCCCTTTTGGTGAAGTCTGCACCGATGAAGACTCACGGAAAGGGCTCGGTAAGCGTGTACTCAAACCCTCATGCCCCTTTGAAAAATTCCACATCGGGACAACCCTAAAGCCCTTACGACTTTCACGAGAACTCGCACCAAAGTCCGTGAGTCTGTGAGTCCGGACTTTGGGATTGGGCCATGGTTTATCCAATCAGCTAACCAGGATTTTCGCCCCTTCCCAAAAGTTCTCCAATGGTTAAGTTCCCAGGTGGATATGCCGAGCAAATCCATCTGGTGGAGTCAGGTTAGCATTATAGTGCAATATCGGTAAACACTGAACCGTGTCAACAGCTGTCGGCTGGACTGTGTTTAGGTGACCGAACTGCTCACTTCTTCCTCCTGGTCTTCCTGGTTACAGCCACGGTCCGTTCCTCTCCGTCCATGTCGGACTCGGCCACGTTGCCGTTTGGCACATCGCCGTGCTCTGCTTCCAGATCTGAACCAAACAGAAAAGGGTTTATTAGCAAGCAAACACACTGGATTCTGTCCAACGAATAGCCAACCAGTCCTCCAAAACCATACAATGATACCCTGACCCACAGCAGTCCCGGTTTTAGCCCTGTGGGTTTCTTTCAACCAAATCAGAATCAGAAATACTTTAATAATCCCAGGGGGAAATTATTTTTGTTACAACTCCAGATATACAAACAACATATATTATCCAGACTTTAAAATATATATTAAAAACAAATACACAGTAATAATATATAAAAGATTATTACTTTTTCGTTATACAGTACAGGCCAAAAGTTTGGACACACCTTCTCCTTTTTATTTTCGTGACTATTTACATTGTAGATTCTCACTGAAGGCATCAAAACTATGAATGAACACATATGGAATTATGTACTTAACAAAAAAGTGTAAAATAACTGAAAACATGTCTTATATTTTAGATTCCTCAAAGTAGCCACACTTTGCTTTTTTTGATAACTCTGCAAACCCTTGGTGTTCTCTCAATGAGCTTCATGAGGTAGTCACCTGAAATGGTTTTACCTTCACAGGTGTGCTTTGTCAGGGTTCATTAGTGGAAGTTATTCCCTTATTAATAAAAAAGCAAAGGGTGGCTACTTTGAGGAATCTAAAATATAAGACATGTTTTCAGTTGTTTCACACTTTTTTGTTAAGTACATAATTCCATATGTGTTCATTCATAGTTTTGATGCCTTCAGTGAGAATCTACAATGTAAATAGTCATGAAAATAAAAAGGAAACGCATTGAATGAGAAGGTGTGTCCAAACTTTTGGCCTGTACTGTATACATGTTAAAGTCTGGTTACTGTAATATATGTTGTTTGTCAAATAATTGTCAAAAAATAACGTGGATGGTTCCCTACAACGCTCTTCACAAGTAAAATAAATGATCAGTTCACGACTTGTATTGAATTTGGGTGTTTTATTTAATTGTATAGCATTTGAAAAAAAAGAAAGATTAAAGAACGTTGGAATATCCCACAAAAAGCTACCGAAAAACCTGCTCTCCAGCTACTTGTAGGTAGCCTGGTGAGAGCGTCCTGATCTGGCTGAGCTCCAGTTTTCCACTCTCAGATCAGTCTGGCATCTTGAGATGAGAGAAATTTTGGAGCCGTTCGCCAAAACGACCGACCAATCAGCGGTTGGTTTTGAGGCGCGGGTTTAGGTGTGACGCAACGAGAAGCGACTGTTCGGTCTAAACAACGTGGCGGCGTCCACGGATGAGATGAGCGTAGCTATCGCAGCAAGTTTTATCCGAATTAGAAAGTATTCCTTCATTGAAAGAAGAGCAAAATGACCACTAGAGGGCACCGCCACTAGAAACCTAAATGTAGGTCAGAATGATGCTGGAACAGACGACCTATGTGGGCGTTTTTTTGGGGGGGACGACAGTCTCTAAATAACGGTTGGTGTTACCGATAGTAGACGCCTTCTTCTTTTTCTTCTTCCTCTGTGGTGCTGGATCATTCGGCTCCGGGGTCAGAGGGTCCCTGCTGTTAGAGCGGCTCCTAGTGGTCACTTCCTCCGCCTCAGCCTCCAGCTCCACACCCACTGCACAGGAACACCAGAGAACAGAGTGTGTGTGTGTGTGTGTGTGTGTGTGCGCGTGTGTATGTGTGTGTGAGTGTGCGTGTGTGTGTGTGTGCACGCGTGTATGTGTCTGTGTGAGTGCGCGTGTGTGTGTGTGTATACGTGTGTGTGTGTGTGTGCATGTGTGTGTGTGTGTGTCTGTGTGTGCGTGCATGTGTGTGCGTGCATGTATGTGTGTGTCTGTGTGTGTGTGTCTGTGTGCGTGTGCGTGTGTGTGTATGTGTGTGTGTCTGTGTGTGTGAGTGTGTGTCTGTGTATGCGTGTGTGTGTGTGTGTCAGTGTGTGTGTGAGAGTGTGCGTGTGTGTGTCTGTGTGCGTGTGTGTGTGTGTGTGTGTGTGAGTCTGTGTGTGTGAGTGTGTGTCTGTGTATGCGTGTGTCAGTGTGTGTGTGTGTCTGTGTGTGCGTGTGTGTGTTTGTGTGTGCGTGTCTGCGTGCGTGTGTGTGTGTGCGTGGAGTCACCTCTCACCTTCGCCCTGCTCCTCTCCCTCGGCTTCATCCTTCTTCGGCTTCTTCTTCTTGCTCCTGACGGTCGGCATGGTTACCCTGTGAGAGGATCAACAGTTTAAAATAGCGGCCAACTGAATCAAATCAATTATGGGGACCTTTCAGCGGCGTTTAGATTAAATTAGGTCAGTTAATTAACGCAGATCTTAGGGTGGCTGGATGCTGACGCCTGTTTGAGATCATTGCATTAGCCAACAGCGTTTTTAACGGTACAGATCCATTAGACCAGGGGGGGTCAAACTCAGTTTCCCAGAGGGCCACGCTGGAAAAAGAGAATCCCACCAAGGGCCAGACATTGACATATATATAATGGACCAATAGACCCCATTGTTCTGGATGGAGACCAGTGAAGGCTATTAGAAGCACTTTTCCGGTGATCACTTGCTTCACTGAGCAGCCTCCAACTGAGAGAGACAACGTAAATGTGACGTGAGCAACCTGTCTGAAAGTCTTCTGGTAGCTGTGCCGAGAAATCTCAATCATTCCCAATCTTACAGAGACGGAGAGCGTAGGTATATGTAAGGAGATAACATAGACACAGGCTAATTACTGATCACTAACAGGCTAGTTAACATTAGTCATTAAACCTAAACAGATAATGGAAGTCCAAACTGCCTGTGAGCTTCTCCTGTACTATACGGTAATTCCTCTACTGTGCGACAGTAAGTCTCGTGGTTATGACCCAATCGTTAGCCTATTGTTATAAAAGCGTCTGCTACGGAGCCATAACGTGAGCTACAAGGTAATGGAGCCTTTTATACATTGTTGTGTTTCTTTAGAAATAAACAACGGAGAAATAGAGTCTTTAAACGCTTCAGATGTAAAGTTATTCGCAGTCAAGTGACGTAAAAAAAAAACGGCGGTCAGTGGGATGCTAACAGGAGGTGATAGCTTTGTAGCAACAAAATGGCGCCATCGGAGGTTCGAGTTCTGAAGCAAAGCTTACCCCCCTTGGGGCCAGACATGGAGAGTTTATTGACGTGCTTTTGTTTCTGCATGTCACTTTTCTTTTAACATTTTGGGAGCTTTTTTCCTCATTTTTGTTGTTTTCGTTCCAACGTTTTTGTGGCTTTCTCAGACATTTGTCACCTTTTTGTAAATTTGTTGCTTTTTCTGACATTTTTGAACGCTTTTTGTTGACATGAAGCCCTACAAAAGTCATCAAAAGAGTTCCTTAGCCATTGTAGAATTTAACTAATCAAGAAAAAAAAATGTTAACAACTTGTTTCACAGCCTGAATGAAAACTCTCTCTATGCTTCTTCTGGGGGAATATCTGAGTCTCAGAGTCGGCAAATCTGCCAGATTCTGCTTTGAGTGTCAGGTAATTACAGTTTAAAAAACACTTTCCTGTGTTTTTGGTTTGGCACACAACTAGGAGGGCCAAAATGTATTGTGAACCCAAATTGATATACGGGGCCGGATCTAAATCTACATCGAGACAGATTTGGCTCGCGAGCCTTGAGTTTGACACATGTGCATTAGACCGCGCGATGCTTCTGTCGCGCCGCGCTCCACTCTATTCCTCTGGGTGATGTCAAGCGACTTCAACGTGGACGCAAAGCATTCTGGGAAGGTGGCGCTGCATTGGAAAAAACGCTGCGTGTCCAAAACCTGGCCGATGCCCATCTTTATGCAAATAAATCCGCTGAACGCGACACGACTATCCAGTAGAAGTAGACCACATGTGTCAAACTCAAGGCCTGCGGGCCAAATCCGGCCCGATGCAGATTTAGATCCGGCCCACGCATCAATTTGGGTTCACAATAAATTTTGGCCCTCCTAGTTGTGTGCCAAACCCAAAACACAGGATTTTTAAAACTGTAATTACCTGACATTCAAATCAGAATATGACAGATTTGCCGACTCTGAGAATCAGAAATTCCCCCAGAAGAAACAAAGTTTTCATATTCAGGCTGTGAAACAGGTTGTTGTTAAAAAAAATTGTTTTTCTTGATTTGCTAAATTCTACGATGGCTAAGGAACTCTTTTGATGACTTTTGTAGGGCTTCATGTCAACAAAAAGTGTTCAAAAATGTCGGAAAAAGCAAAAAATTTACAAAAAGGTGACAAATGTCTGAGAAAGCCACAAAAACGTTGGAACGAAAACAACAAAAACGAGGAAAAAAGCTACTAAAATGTAAAAAAAAAAAAAGTGACATGCAGAAACAAAAGCACATCAATAAACTCCGTGTCTGGGCCTCGGTGGGATTCTCCTTTTCCAGTGTGGCCCTCTGGGAAAATGAGTTTGACACCGCTGAAGTAGACGAAAATCTTCTAAACTGACCTTTGTTGATCTGAAATGAAATCAGATTCAGCAGCTGCACGGCCTATTTCTCTCTTAAAATGTTTTCAGAAACACGTTTCGGTGAACTATTTTAGTACAATATGAGATCGTATTCTCAACGAGCCGCCACGACAGTCTGTTGAAATTCTCGAGTAGCCAGACCCACCTCACGCGTTCGTCCAATCAGCTGCCGGTCAGGGGCGTGGAGCATCGACCATGGCTGTATGAATCTATTGAGTCGTGGACAGGACTCAATTTTTTGTGTGGTGATTACACATTTTAAAGCAATGTATTTCAATGGGAAGCATATTTCGTGATCACAGAACGATGACGGTAGCGAGTAGTATGGATCTTTTTCACAGCAGACATGTTGACCTGTCATAGTAGGAAAAGCACAGCTGAGATTGATCACCTTAACGATGGCTCAGTCGTGTCGGACATATGGCTCTGTACCGTAAGTGGCGCCGAGATCAGAAAGTGTTTGATGGTGGGGGCGGCCTCTAGCTCACCCAGTAGAACGTGCACCCCATGTAGGCTCAGTCCTTTGAACTGTCCGTACACTTACAAAGTTCTCAAAGCTTGTGTTTACATGTAGGGACCCTCATTATGCTACCGGTGAAGTATGGTGCTATTTTGAGCCTTGTTAGTGGTGTAGAAATAGCCACCAACCATAGCTTTATGAGCTAATTAGCAGTTTCTGCTAAAACTGGTCCCATTTTAACATGGAAACAAATCCCAGAGAACGATCGACTCGGTACACATGTCTTATTAACTCCTCGGTTGATTTTGCGCCGGAATTGTCCTTTAAAAAAAGGTAGCTCACCTGTGCAGCTGACTCAGTCTGCGAAGAAACAAGCCTCCCCCCTTTCTGTCTCTGATCTTATCAGGCTGAGTGTCTTAGACTGAGCCTCAGAGTAAATAAATAAAAACCTCACCCTCCTTTTCTTTACTTTTCCTTTACTTCTCCGTCTTCTGCTGGGGTTTAATCCCAAAAAGGTGGATTCAAACCAAACGGCTGCTGGACTTCTTTAAAGCTTGAAGCGTGAATCCAAAGCGAGGAGATGAAGTGAAGCAGAAAGGAGAAACAGAAGCACGGGGTTGGGGTTGGGGGGAGGAAGGAGGTTTGTTTGCAGCTTTGAGACTCGTCCCGGGGTCTTAGAGCGGCAGGTGGATCTGGTCCTGAGCCCTGACCGCCTCTGGGAGCTTTGTGGTTGGTTGATCAGCTGTGATGTCACCTTATAATCCGTCACCCTGCTCTGCTGCCAATCTCTTCAACACATCCAATCACTCTTTATACTCAGTGACACACACGTTATTACCAGCGCCGGAAGAAGTATTCAGATCCTTTATTACTGCACTAAAAGTACAAAATACTACACTGTGAAACAGGTCTCGACCTCCAGGCCTACCACCCCACTCTCCTAACCCCAACTAAGTGCCTCCAGGCCTGGGTCTCGACCTCCAGGCCTACCACCCCACTCTCCTAACCCCAACTAAGTGCCTCCAGGCCTGGGTCTCGACCTCCAGGCCTACCACCCCACTCTCCTAACCCCAACTAAGTGCCTCCAGGCCTGGGTCTTGACCTCCAGGCCCACCAGCTAAGGCCCTCCCTCCTAACCCTAATCTGTTACCAGGGCTTTACATTGACACCTGCCAACCCGCAGGTAAAAATTAACTTTGGCAGGTAACAATGTAAAGATACGAGCCAATTTGGCCGGTGATGAATGAAGCATTGTGTCTGTTTGAATCAGCCGGCTGCAGAAATGTTGCCAGATTGGTCTGTCTTCAGCCAAGAATATTGGGTGGTTTTGTGTGTGTTTGGCTTGGAAACGTAATCTTTTTCTGGCAACACAGCTTGTAGAACTAATCCTACATTTCCCATGAGCGCTTACATTGTGACGCGTCGTACAACCGTTGGCTACGTGTCTAGCGTTCGTGGTATCGATTACGAGCTACGCTGAAACAGAGAAGACGAACAGAGCGGCGCCAAACAAACCAGAGGAGCTGAAATGAAAGTAAAGTTAGTTAGGAAAAAAACAAAAGTGGCTAGTGGAGAATCTGATTGGCTGTTAACTTAAAAATCTACAAGCCATGTTGGCTGGTGATAAAAGTTAATTTAAAGCCCTGCGTGTTATGTTAACTTTTAAAACTTAATGAATATATTTCTCGAAGAAATATTGATGCTGAACTTTGTACTTAAGATGAGGTAAAACTTTATCAATGTCAGAGAAATTGTTGAAAAACAATGAAGATTCAACCCCAAACTTGATTGGCAGTAATTAAGAGATAAAAATGGTGTATACATTTACTTACCATGCCAGAAAGTAACTTGGTTATATTTTTTTGCAACACTCCTGCTCCTTCTCCACATGCAGAGAGGTAATTATACTGAGCATGTGCATAGCAGGTGTCATTACTGTATTGTCTAAAATAGTTTTTCAGAGTGGGTTTATGGCTTGAATGGATTCAGCACCCCTAAACACCCCTATCCTGGTCCTACCGGACTCTGGTACACTATCCTGGTCCTACCGGACTCTGGTACATTAACCTGGTCCTACCGGACTCTGGTACATTAACCTGGTCCTACCAGACTCTGGTACATTTCATTTGTCCAGAGAGTCTGGCCACTCTCCATTGACAAGCGTTAACTTCCTTGAAGGCGGGTACTCTGTTGAAGTTTAAAAGGTAACACTTAGGTACTTAGGTACAATAAGGTACACAAAAAAATAGGTAGTTAATGATTAGTTACTGTTTTTGAAAGGGTAGTTACCCTTTTTGAAAAGGGTAGTTACCCTTTTTCTGAAAAAAGGTAACTAACCATTCGTTACCCTTCTGAAAAAGGGTAACTACCCTTTTCAAAAACAGTAACTAATCATTAACTATCACTATCATTAAAAATGACACAACATGTGTTGAATTTTAACACATCTACAGAGTGTGCTCAGGGACAACACATGTTGTGTTAAATTCAACACAGCAAATGTGTAAACCACTTTTACACATTTGCTGTGTTATGCAGCTTAACACATGAATGTGTTAGTTCTACACATTAGCTGTTTCTCAATGTCAAGGATCCTTCCTTGGTAGGACTAGTCCTTCCAAGGAAGGATCCTTCAGAGGCTAGGCCAGACTCCTCCTGAGCATTCGGAAAGCATGTACATTGGAACAGGCTAGCAAGTGCACGTCATTGCGTGCTTGCGTCATTAAAAATGTTTCGCCGCCTTCACTTCCGCGCTGCATTTCAAAACACTGGATGAAATGTCAATGCGAAATGGATGTGGAACTGTCAAGTTCAATTTTTTTGTTGAGAAGGTGAATCAGCGTCAGTCTGCTTGCAGGAGGAGAATATTCTGTCGGCAACTTTGCCGCAACGTGCTAAGGTAGGTAACGTTACCGACACTGATAGGCTTTAATGTAAGCAATGGTCGTTTTCTCTTATTTATCCCATTTCAATAAAATAAAAAATTCGTGGGAGTTCATGTTCGTAGTTGTCATAACACTTAACTGGTAAGGAGAAGTGTATTAATTAATCTTAATTACATTAAGCTTACAGTAGTTGTTTACAATAGCTTGTAGTTTACTGCATGTAATATTAGCTCATTGTCCAGTAGCTTATAGCTTTCAAACAAATGCAGTGCAAAATATGATCAGCAACTACAAGGTAAACACTACCAGCTAATGAGCTACCACAGGCAGTATGATATGCAGTAAACTGCAAGTGAGAAAGGTTAAATAGTACTATAGACACACAAGCTACAAGGCTACATCCAACATGAAAAGTCATAATAACACCATTGATAAACACCCACTAACAGAGTAAAGGTAGCTAGGTGTAAGTGTGTTAAATGGTCAACAGTTGTTAGTTAAGACCATGATGGAGACCACTACACAGTTACATTAAGTACTTTAATGTTACAGTATGCTTACATATATTTGTGATACAATTCTAATCTTACCAGGACAGGTTGGATAACTACTGGACTAACCTAAAGCTTTCTCTTTTTGTCTGCAGTCTGGAACCACCATCATCAGCAGCTGAGTCCGGTCGTCGCTTCATGTTGAATATTGTGTACAGTATATAGTAATGTTTGAATAAATGTTATAATACAAGATACACGTTTCGTTAATGTCTTTTTAGAGCTTCTATACCTTACAAGTTATTGAAACAGGTACCATCTGAATATAATTATTCAGTTAGAAATAGACATTGAAAAACAGTTTATATTATATACACACCCAAAAACTTAATGACACAGACAAACCAGTTAATTTAATGTATTTATTTTCAGAATGCCAATCTCTAATAGGCTTTAGCAAATACTCTAGCTATTCATCTCTCTTTGGCCTCTTGTCTCCCTGCTTGCCTTTTGCTTTCCCATCCTCAGTGACCGCCTCCGTTTGTCCCTGTTAAAAGACAGCAAACACAAGAAAAATAAGTTTACCATTATGAATGCTATAACGTAACGTTATATTGAATGTTATACTTTTTACATGGGAAGTTACTCATACATTTTAGCCTTCATGTAACGTTGATAGTGAAGTAAATAAGGTGCAGCGTTACCTAGCTACCACCCTGCAGCTACAACTGATAAACACACACATTTCTAAATCTCTGCTAACGTTACGCATATAGAGTAACAACATATAAAAGAGATGAAAATGCCACAGGACATTAAACTTTAAAAACACAAATGGCACAAAAAGACCGCTAGCTAGCTAACAGCCTAATGTTAATGATAGGTTCAGTTAGCTTAACGTTAGCTCGGGTGTATCTACCTAATTACTATAGCAATCCGTACCAGCATTAAAGCGTTAAGCTTTACATTGATTTAAAACATTAACGGTGATAACACATGTACGGCAAACACTAAAGATAGTTACATTTAAATGATTATTTCGCAGTCAGCGATACCGCTCCAACTCCCGCTTAGGTCCACCATTTAATTTTTTTAAACAAGCCGGCAAAGCCGCGCGCAAAGGATTGTGGGTGATATGGGAGCGCGAAGGATACACATATGCATCCTTTGCCGTCTATGGGAATTTCTCCGAACGAAGGACTCAGTCCTTGGTAGGATTCGGAGGATCCTCGACATTGGAACGGTCCTTCGACGGACGTCGATGACGTAGCATCCTCGAAATTCTGGCTTCGAAGGATCCTTCCTTGACATTGAGAAACACCTATTGTGTGTAAATCATGTGTACACCAGATACACACATAAAAGTGTTAGTTGTGTGTAAATTAATTATTGTTTCCTTTAATATAAAAATAATGAAGCAAAAATACATTAATTAGTCATTTATTTAAGATTTCATTTGAAACCCTTTTAAAAAGCACATTTTTTCAAAACTTAAAAGGCATTACATTCATTTGAAATACAATATAACCAGGCATTACATTCATTTGAAATACAATATAACCAGGCATTACATTCATTTGAAATACAATATAACCAGGCATTACAATCATCTGTAATACAATATAACCAGGCATTACATTCATTTGAAATACAATATAAACAGGCATTACAATCATCTGTAATACAATATATATAACACAAGTTCAAAAATCCATGTTTTTTTAAAGTGAATTCTGAACATGACATCACCATCAACAGAAGCACCTACAAAATCTTATACCTCGGATTGAGATAGAGCTCTTCAGTACTAAAATTTGACATAATGTCAAGAGGCCTAACATCTGCAACATCATCTACATTGATCATTTCAAAGTCTTTTGTTTTTTGCACAACATATGCATAGAAATGCTCGTCAAAGTACTTAACTTCAGTACTCTAATGAGGAAGAAGAATACCCCTTCCTGTGGTAAAACATGAATGATCTCTCCAAATAAGTGCTCCCCGTTATGCTGTGTCTTTAGTGGCAGCACCGATCCAGTCCTGTACGTGTGGCCATTTACAGTCAGGGAATGTGTAACATAAATGATGCTACTCATTGTGAAATCAGTGTGCAGGGCTGATTTAAGTCCCTCAAGTATAAATAAGCAGCTTTCTTTTAAAGCACCAATGTTCACAGGAAAGGCATTGCCAACACTGTATTTTTTCAAAACGGGTCACCAAGCTTGAAATTGTACATTTGTTGAACCTGATGTTTATAAGCAAGAGTTTTGGCAATATTTTTTAAAATTGCATACCACATGCGCTTGCCTTTTCATTGGATTATGCTTTGACTCAAATCTCATACACCACAAGTGAGAAATAGGTCCAAACAAACACAGCATTCTTGGATAGTGTATCATAAAATGGTGCTTCGGAATTAGATTTTGGCAAAACAACTTCTTGTAAAGCGTATGGTGATCTATGATGAGCTGTTTAAGAAACACAGCAAGCCCAACACTTACAACCGGTGCAAAGATAATGCTGCAGATTTCCCTCAACAAAATGAACAGATGCCAAAACTGGTCTTCCCTATTAATGAAATCTCCCACTAAAAATGATAAAACTTGCAAGAGACACCAAATTTGGGAAGCAGTTTGCCTGACAGCATTTTCAGAAGATCTCAAATTGATAATGGCACTTGGTTTGTTTTTCTCATTCATGTAACCATAGTCAAAACCAGCAATCCTTTGATTAAGTTGCTCTAATGTGAAAAGCTTCTCTTCATAAATGAAGTGGCGCAACAACAGCTTCACTTCCAAAGGAGCCACACCCTCCAGTACATCATGCATTATGTCCACACATGTATTTTCTGTTACATGGAAATATTGCAGACTGTTCAAACAAGAGTTCCCTTTAACACCAGTTGAGCTTGGATCGCAGAACCTTACATGTTGCTCATAGTTCTCCCTGTTACGTTTTTTGACATTGTCTTCATCAAACACTGACTGTATTTCCTGCTTATCGATCAAACAAAACTGGCAACATTTGTTTGCAGAAAAGCTTTCCACATAGCCACACAATGAATGTATTGCCAAATTATCTGCTGTCAAAATTGAAAGTGTTCCATGCAGCTTTTGAGTTTGTCCATTAACTTCAACTTCTATACCAGAGTTTTCAAGGACTCTGATGTCCTCAAGAAGTGGCTCTAGTATCTTACCAAGCCCATATTTTTCCCTGTCGATTGAATTAAATAACACACATAAGTGAATGTGAGCTAGGGATGAATTGCATTCTGGGGGTAAATTCTGTAGAGTGAAGTATACAGCACCCATTTTATGGATTTTTGTTTTGGAGCCCAGAGGATTTGTTGTCTCAACATCATCATAATACAACTGAATTTGCAGGGATTCTAGATACAGTTGGAATAGTGGATGAGTAGAGAATTGACACCCATCACTATAGTCTCGCATCATGTTGTCATTCCTTTTCTTGCTTTTTAAGTAGACATTTTGCATTTTTTCATTACTAAATAAAAATTTGATTGTTTCAAGTATTGGTACATACTGACAAGTGTCTGGTTCCAAAACCTGCTTCATTTGTCCCTGTTTCCGTACAGTATCTGCCCTGTGACCAAGGAAAAGTTCCTTTGGCTTGACAAGATGAGATTTTTCTGAAAAATGTGTATTCATTTTAAAAGGAGTGTCTATGTCATCAAACATGTGTTTGGCACTTTCAAACTGTTCCATTAATGGTTGCACAAGTTCATGGTCATGTGGTACCTCCAGATTATTGAACACCGATGAAACCGAATTTTGTAATGTAGCTACAGTTGTTTCCACAAGTTCTTTAACACAAGTTACAGTTCTTGTTACATCCATTAATGTTACATTTGATCCAGCATACATTTTTGCCACAAATGAGGCTGCACTGTCACTTGAAGAAAGAAGTTTAAACCCCTCAGAAGGCTCAGCTATGTTTTCCTCTAGAGGTGTAGTGTCGATGGTCCCTGGGAAGTCAGTAAATGTTGGGAAGGTCTGAAGAGAAGGTTCAACAACTGTGGTACTTGCTATTTGGTGCTCTCTAGAAAGGTGCTTGGTAAATGAATTAATGCTGTGGTATGTCCTTGGACAACCATCTTGGCTGCAAGTAAGTGTGAACTCCAATCCCTCTGACAATGCATGTATTTCACGAAGGTGCCAAATCAGTTTCTTTATCAGTGTGAATCTTGACGGACATTTTGGACAACTGTACATTTTGGTGGGATCTAATTAATAGACTTGACTTTTGAAATGAGCTCCAATACCTTTGCTCTCCTGTTTGTTGACATGGGTAAGTTGTAAATGTACTCGACGAATGAGAACACAGAGCTGAGCGGGGCTGGGTAGGCCAGGTTGCATACCCAGTAGAGCTTGAAGAGCTTGTCCACAGCACATGCCAGGCCTTCATCCAAGGGGATAGCAATCTTGTCAGACTTGCCCACAATGACATACTGCTGTGACCCTCCCCTTAGATGACCAATGCAGACTAGTTGTGGCTGTGTGCTCTGTGCTGGATCCTGGGATGCATTGTAGAGGGAGGCAATGGTACTTCCTGCCTAAAATTAGAATATAGAAATAAGTAAAGTTAAGTTCAGCAGCAACATGTCCAAACTAGCTCCTTATAATTAGTTTTGTACATGTTAATATTTTATTAGTGTGCATGCTGACACAGCATTGTCTGTCTCTCTGCTTTTTTCCATCTTTCTTGGCAATATTAATGCAAATAATTTCTTCTTTAAAAGGAACAATGTTTAGATATAGATGATCTATTGGCGGAAATGGAATATAATATTCACAACTATGTTTTGATTCAATTTAATGCTTTTAAGAACTCAAGATATTTAATAACCAAATTTGAATAATCAATTTTTTCTTATTTAAGCATAGCAGGTAAGTATAAAGTAAGCAAGTATGTGGTCCTGTGCAGCGGTAGATTTTATGTAGGAATATGGTTATTAGAGTGAGGTAGGCTAATCTAAATTTTGCTAACAGGTAAGTGCAAGTATAAAGTCTGTATTAGGTTCAGTGGTAGGTTTAAAGATTTTACATTAAACAAAAGATTACCCCTGCACACTTAACTCCAAGCCACATATGTTTTATGACGTTGTCAATAAACTTAAAATGCTTTCTGATAGCCTTGCACCTACATAATGTGCATATAACTCTCCTTAAAGGAACACGGCAACTTATTGGGACTTTATCTTATTCACTGTAACCCCCAGAGTTAGACTAGTCCATACATACCCTTCTCATCTCTTATTGGGACTTTATCTTATTCACTGTAACCCCCCAGAGTTAGACTAGTCCATACATACCCTTCTCATCTCTTATTGGGACTTTATCTTATTCACTGTAACCCCCCAGAGTTAGACTAGTCCATACATACCCTTCTCATCTCTTATTGGGACTTTATCTTATTCACTGCAACCCCCAGAGTTAGACTAGTCCATACATACCCTTCTCATCTCTTATTGGGACTTTATATTATTACTTACCTCCAGAGTTAGACTAGTCCATACATACCCTTCTCATCTCTTATTGGGACTTTATCTTACTTAACCCCAAACCCCCAGAGTTAGACTAGTCCATACAACCCTTCTCATCTCTTATTGGGACTTTATCTTATTCACTGTAACCCCTAGAGTTAGACTAGTCCATACATTCCCTTCTCTTCTCTTATTGGGACTTTATCTTATTCACTGTAACCCCCCAGAGTTAGACTAGTCCATACATACCCTTTCATCTCATTGCATTACTGTAACCCCAGGAAGCTGTATACAGGCGATACATAGCCTTCATTAGCCGCAATCCCGCTGGTAATTAGTTTCCAGCTAGCCTACTGCTCCGAATAAGTGACAAAATAACACCACCATGTTCCTATTTACATGTTGTGATTTGTAGAGTGACAGCGTGTACAAAAAACAACGTAACATGAGACACAGCCATCTTCTAACCGTAAACAAACCGGTAACTATATTCATTCTGCTGCTTGGGGGGAGTGATTCCGCCCAAGCAGCAGAATGAATATAGTTACCGGTTTGTTGGTGTTATTTTGTCACTTATTCGGAGCAGTAGGCTAGGTGGAACCAGTTACCTAAAGTATCAGTCGGCCTGAGTTTTTTATATTTTTTTATATTAAAATTTTTTTTTTTATTGTCTGAAGTCGCGTGTAAGAATCGACGCAGGAGAAGAAAAGGGTATAAAAAAAAAAATTAATAAGATAAAATCTCAATAAGTCGGTGTCTTCCTTTAAACCAAATTACATAATCAGAAATTTGGACTATAATGACTTTTAAGGCCTAATATTCATACAATTGAATTTAAGACAATTTAAGGACGTGACGAAACCCTGTCGAGGGATTATCAACATTAACTCAAGATTCCCATCAAACATACCGGCACAAAATCAATGAGTTGTGTAATCGCGAGACTTGATGCTACAGCGGCTTGCTGCAACTGGTGGAAGGAGATGTGTGGACGCAACCAACATAAATGTAGCACTTCTCATCTGCAAAAGAGAAGAGAGGTAAACTTAAGCATATTAAATAATTTTGTGGAAAAATGGAAGAAATTAAATGTAACAAAAATACCATCAGTTTGGTCTTCCATCCCTTCAACAAGAGATGCAACATCACCCTTCTCCCTGGCGGCAACAGCTTTCAGCTTCGGCATGATGCTGGCCTCCCACCGCCTTAGGAACAGGTCCCCCTTTCCTTGATGCATTTTACCAAACTCTGTATCAAGCTGTATCAAGCTGGGTGGTTGCAGTGGACAGAGACACATAATATATAAGCCTCTTCAATTTATAATTACTTGTTTATAATTGCTTTAATCTACATGTACACATAAGTTTAATTGCTGCATTCCGGTTTAAGCAAGGGGTACAAAAAGACACCTACCAGTGTTGGTATATCCAAGAAGCGTGGATACTCTTGCAAGATTTCCTCCATGGTGGGTGAATGTTTGGATATCCACGATCTGCGCCAGGTGAATGTTTTCTGCATCGCTGATTTGATTGAGGACATGTTTTCTGCAGAAGGCCTCAGCCTTTTCATCAGGTTGATGAACTCTCTGATTTCGCTGCCGTCCCCTTCATCCTGCACAGAACTTGACATCTCTTCAACATCTCGGCACCTCTTGTGTCTACTGTAACGCCGCTGGCCTTCTTCTAGCTTCCGGCGGATATTGCGAAGTCTCATCTCCAAAAACCCAGAGTGTGATGCTGGATCGAAGAAATGCTCCTGAGATTTAAGAGGGGAAAAAGACATATCAAATAATTTTCGGACCGGAATGGAAATTTCAAAACAGAAAATACTGGCTTTAGCATTGTTGTCAGAAAAGAAAGTATTTCAACTTAGCATGTTTCCTTAATATCTGATGACATATTGTGGTCATTTTATGATTTAAAGGAATACGCCACCGTTTGATGAAATAGGGTTATTCACCGTCTCCTCTATATTTAAATGCATTTTGTCTCGGTGCATGCATTGTCTTAGTCCAGCGGCACCGCCGGCTAGCTTAGCGTAATGCAATGGAATCTATTGTGACCGTGTAGCATGTCGCGAAGTAAAAGTGATCCCAACAACAACATAAACAAAACCTCATTACTTCGTGGCGCTGCGCATGTTCAAATAAAAATAGCAATGCAGATTAAGACTAGATGATTTCGTGGCAGATATTGACTGGGACTATATTTTGGTGGAAGTAGACTACAGCCCGAAGCACTGCTCCGGGCACAGAGATATCGGCAGCTCACAGGGCTCTGCGGTTGGCGTCAAGTCACTGTTTTTGGTTAGTGGACGGGCGCGGCCCGCCGAGCCCGCAGAGCTCAGTCAGGGCAGCGGCGTTCGGTTGTCCACTAACCCAGAAACAGTGACTTACGCCGAACCACAGAGCCCGTGAGCTGCCGATATCTCTGCAGCTAAAACGGTAATTGAGCAGCAGAAAGAAAGTTTGGAGTGAGAGAGAAACGTGTGAGGGAGACTGGAGAAAAGGTGACTCTTACTGCAATGAAGAAAACAAAGAAAGCTAATCGGCTTATCGCGATTCAATGTGCTTGTCACGGTGCAGTTACGTCTCCACGCCCTGGTAGTTGTTCTGTGTGTTATTGTGTAGTTGAATAACTGTTAATGTGTTACGTTAACATGCCGGACACCTACCGTATTCAGCCTGTTATTCTGTGTGCTATTGTGTAGTTGACAGATGAAAAAGGCTGTTTTTGGTCTTGGATTTTGTGAAATTAATTTCTAAATATATGCGACTTATAGTCCAGTGCGACTTATATATGTTTTTCTCCTCTTCATGATGCATTTTTTGACTGATGCGACTTATACTCCGGAGCGACTTATAGTCCGGAAAATACGGTACATATTGCTCCTTTAAATAATTATTACAGTTACAGAATATCATTGAATGGAAGTAGAACTGGTCATCCAGTGTGTTATACCTATTTTTTTGTGTACCTTATTGTAAAGTGTTACCGTTTAAAACTATTGGGTCTGCCCAGAGCCACTCTGGATCTGCCATAACCGATCGCTAACGTTTTGGTCGTGACGTCGGCTTAGCATCGCTAGCGTTTGCCTTAGCCAACTCCTTCACCACTAACGGAGTGAGCTGGAAAAACAAACTGTTCCCGAACCCCGTGGGGAGGAGGGCCAGGACATCATGGCCCCCAACACAACTCGGGCTTTAACTTCTTGATGTTCGCCAGTGGACCGAATGGTTTTGCTCGCATCTTTCTAGGGCACATCCTCAACGTCATCGTTGTTGAGGATCAGCCACTCCCTCTGTTCGCTGATTGGACCGCCAAATATTTGGCCGGAGAAAATCCAAAAATATACCACAAACCCAGACGGAGTACTGAAGGGAAATGAAAATTGAGCGGAAGTACGTAGGGCAGAGCCAGGCTAAAACACCCCTACCCTCTGGGTACCCCAACTTTGATTGGCTCTCAAGGCGTTTCCCCCGAGGATTTGGCTGTGGATAAATTGGGAGGTGTTATTAGACACCTATAGGAACACGTGGTAAAAAAAAGCTACTGGTAAGAATTTCGTTGGCAGATTGGCAAAAAAAATGCCTAACTTTCCATAACTATTTTTATTTTATAATCGTGTCATTACCACGCGGTATCTGTTGTGCTGTGTTGGACCGAGCGCCGTTCGCTGCTCTTTGTATAGATGACAGTAAAGCTGAATGATGCAGTGAGGAGACACTAATCCTGCTGTTAAATCGGCTGAGCTGCAGCCGTCCTGCCGGGGATTAACCTGACAAACACAGAGAGAGGGAGGGGAGAGACACATGCAGACACATGGTTTAATCTTGATCTTTAAAGAGAATTTGGGGAGGTTGAAGACAAGTTGAGCTGCTGCGTTCTGAATGAGCTGCAGGGGTCGGATGGCACGTGCAGGCAGGCCAATCAGGAGGGAGCATGCAGGCAGGCCAATCAGGAGGGAGCATGCAGGCAGGCCAATCAGGAGGGAGTTGCAGTAGTCTAGACGTGAGATGACTAGAGCCTGAACCAGATCCTGAGCCGCCTTCTTCATTAGAAGGGGACGTATCCTTCTGATGTTATGCAGCATGTATCTACACCATCGGGTAGTTGCAGCAATGTTAGCAATGAAGGGGAGTTGGTCGTCAAGTGTCACACCCAGGTTTCTAGCACTCTGGGTGGGGACTACCACAGAGTTGTCAATTGTTAACGTAGGAGCGTGCCTATGTTCCCACAGCCCTATGTTCCCACATTTCTACGATTTCTTTTTCAAAATTAGGCTCTATGTTCCCAAAGTTCCCACATTTCTAAGATTTTTTTCCAAAATTAGGCCCTATGTTACCAAATTTACTTTTTCATAAATTTGAATCAGATTTTATCCCCCTAACCCTAAAAAAACATTGTGGGAGGATAGGTCTTAAATTGAAGGGAAATGTAGGAACAAAAGACTTAATTTTGAAAATGTCCTAGAAATGTGGGAACATAGGGCTGTGGGACCATTGGGCTGTGGGAACATAGGGCTGTGGGAACATAGGGCCTAATTTTGAGAAAAATCTTAGAAATGTGGGAATATAGGGCTGATCCCTTTATAGTAACAACAGAGCAGCATGACAGCACGCTAATAAAACTTTTAGGCAACAGTGTCCAAGAAATGACAGGCAAAGGGCAATCCAAAAAAACTTGAAGGCTTGAAGGCTGCACACTAGGAAACGATCTTGCACAGGAGTAAAGGAAAGACTGAACTTAAACACACAAGACAGGGGAGACAATGAGACACAAGTGCAACACAAAGGGGCGGGTGCAGGTAATCACATAGATGGGAAGGAGAACAAAGACCAGGAAGACAACGGACCTGAAATGAGACAAGACGCTAAGTTTCAAAATAAAACAGGAAATGGAAAACTAAACCAAAACATGAAACAAACAGGGACGAGACATGACAGACTACCTATATTAACAAACTGATATTCACCCTGATATGGCATTTGTCTCAACAGTGGAGTGGACATTGTTTTTGCTGTCTATGTCATCCAACTCTCATGAATACATGGCACAACAATATAGACTTTGGTAGGTGTTAACTCTCTATACATTCAACAAATAGACATGTAGTAGTAAACATTCAGTCGACAAATAGTATTAGACACATACTGTACAATAGAGACAACAATATACATATAGGCACATATCAACATAATATACAAAAATACAAATATACAAATAAGACATAATAGTCCACATGGAGTGGGATATAAAGTGCAAAAAGTAATAATGCAAAGTAGTGTGCAAGATACATACTGGAAATTATCCAATTTCTGCAGAAAAGGAAGCAGGTTTAGCTCTTAAATGCTGCCAAGTGTGGAGTTAACTAGGGCCACGTACAGCGCTGCTTCTATTGCTGGTAACATCTGTTTCAGAGCTCCACAGGGCAGCGCAGGTATTTAAGTGGCACAGAAATGAGGCCAGTTAACCCCAACTTGCATCTAAACCACGCTTATTGTCTAAGTCATAACTCAGTCAAATCTGAACACATAGACATGAAACACATACAATATTTGTAGATTCAGTGCAACATACATTTTCAGGGGATGTGTTATCTCCCATGTCTACTACGAATTAAGGTCCATAAATCTGCCTAGAAATGATAGAAAAAAGACAGTATGACTGCAGAACTTCTTCACGTTTTTAACTCGTTTTTATTTTTATTTCAGACACACACACACACACACACACACACAAACTGAAGGATATATTTTGTTAGAATATTAGTAAAAAGCCTTATGCCATGCTGACCTTGGTTCTCTCTGTTTCATAAGGTCTGTGGGAAATAAGACATGTGTGGGGTGCACTGGAACTGAATGCACCCAGGAAATAATTAACAAAGTTGCAAAACATGCTCCAGACAAGAGGAGCAGAGAAAACAAAGGTGTAGTGCAACGTACTCTTTCGTAAAGCTGCCTAGAAATGACTGCAGAACTTCTTCACGTTTAACTTTTCTTCTTTTTTAGTTAGTTATCGTTTTTGTAATGCCTCGTTTTTATTTTTATTTCAGACACACACACACAAACACACACACACACACACAAACACACACACACACAAACACACACACACAAAAAAAAAACACACACACACACACACACACACACACACACACACACACACACACACACGGTTTTGGTTAGGTTTCCTTAACGTTTAGGGAACGTTAGTTTTTGGTTACATTACACGTTCCCAGAATGTTGTAACCTTTAGGGAACGTTCCCCTAACTTACTTTTTTACATTCCCTAACCTTTAAAAAACTTTAACAACCATGGTACCAAAAATAAGAAAATATATTTATTATAATCAGAATCAGTTTTATTGGCCATATAGACACATACTGTACAATAGAGACAACATATAGGCACATAAGCACAATATACAAAAAATACAACTATACAAATAAGACATACTGTAATATCAATACAAGTACACATATTGCAAAGTAATAGTGCAAATGTAGTGTGCAAGATGCATATTGGAATGACGGTTCGCAGTAAAACTAAATTACTGTTAAACAAATAAGGTTGTGGACCTTGTACTGTAAATAATGTAAATAGTGAGTAAATAGTGAGTTTTAATCACACTATAATTGACCATTTCCTTAAGACTGTTTTAAACTAAACAACATGAATTTCTTATTCAAGTGCTTTAAACAAACAATTTACAACAATGCCGTACTTCAATACAACTGTACTGTAAGGTACTTTTAATTGAGTATTTTAATTTTCTCCTACTTGCCTATTGTACGTTTTACTTATCTATTTCTATAGCTTTATTTTACTTTGCATATCCATATTCATTATACAAAATATTATGAATAATCTATGATGTAAAAGTGGATAAAGAGGAGACTTTATTGATCCAGTGATGAAATTCACAAGCCAAACTTCCTCTGATATTTTGGTGAAAGTAACTCAAAAGTAATGCAAAAGTAGTGTAACGCATTACAATTCAGAGACAGTAATATTGTAATATAACTAATTACTCTCAAATGACAGTAACTAGTAATCTATAATGTATTACATTTTGGAAGTAACTTGTCCAACACTGGCAGTGTAGAAGGTGGCCAACAGCTCTTGCTCTTGTGGTAGGCCGTGCTTCCGCAGTTGCTGTAGGAAGTACATCCTCTGCTGAGCCTTTTTAAGGATGTTGGACTCTGACTTCAGATCCTGGGAAATGATGGAGCCCAGAAACTTGAATGAGTCCACCTTTGACACTGGGCTGTTGGATATTGTGAGGGGTCTCCACGTGTCCATGTCTGCTGCAGTCAGCGCGGGGAAGTTTTTCTGGGAGGCCGCTAGAGTAGAAGTCAAAATTAAGCAAAGTTACAAGTCAAATTAAAACCTCTTATCAGCCATGCTAAGCATAATACTGATGTGAACAATAAAATAACACCAACCTGTTATAACCCTGCAGATTGTCAGGTCCTGGAAGGCCTTCTTTGTCTTTCTGCCCTGCAGGCTATACGGTTTTACAACGTCATTGGTTGCCACTCGCCGTAGCATGCAACGGATGGCAGTACCTCCGGTCGAACCTCCAAAGGTTGTCAGGAAAATTTGCTGTAAAACATAAAGAATACAAATTTCACATGTAGAACAAAGTGGAGAGCGTGTACAATTTCATTTTGTAAGATAAGTCAGTTCAGTTACAATGATATTTGAATTTATGCAATTATATAGTGTTATCTTAGGGCAGGGTAGGGCCACTTAACTACCATTTTGTTCCTCCTCTCCTGTTGACCGAGACTCCTGTCTAACTCGTGCAGCTCGGTGACTGTTGAGCAGGGCGACAGCAACATGTCATCAACTGGAACAGAGGGAGATGACTGGGAGCTCCTTAAGAGCATGAGCAGCTCATCCATCTTTTCCTCAAATGTGTCCATCCGCTGTGCCATGCGGGTAATGGATGTCCTCATGGCTATGGAATAATTAATGGTGTTAGTTTTAGTTGTTATACATTATATACTTGCATATGTGAACAACTTAAGTGAGTCTTCTTACCTCTCATTTACGTCTCCATGGCTGAGCCACCCCCCGCTGTGTGATGAGTTCTGCTGTTTACAACAACAAAAAAGTTAAGTTACTCTCAAGTTCCTTGTCATGAAGTTGTATTTAATTGGAAGTGAAAAATTCAAAGCCACTGTACCTTCAACTGGGTCCCAAGATGAAGAGGCAGGCCGAGCTTGCGTTACGATAGACCCATCAAGCTCTGGGCGACCAGCTGGTTTCCTGTGTGGTGTTGACTCATCTAAAAAGAAAGTTGAAATGAATATTGGTCAGTTAATTTATGGTAGGTTTCTTGCATATGCCATTGCAAAAGATGAACCTATGCTGTTACATTAGACAATCGCTAAAAACATTAGGTGGTGGAGGCAGTGATGTCTGCTGACCTGAACAAAGGCAAGAAGAGACAAACACATCAGAACAGTCACGTCATATGCACCAGGTTGAGTGTCAGTAGTTCCATGGTAGGAATAGGACTCTGGTTTCTTAAATGCATGTATTTATTATTATTATGTATAAATGTTAACTTACAGACAGGGCTTCCAGACACACGCTCCGTCCTGGAACGCTGTCTTGCTTGTGGACCGGAGTCATCTGAAATAAAAGACCATACAATTTGTACTGATTGCAAAAAGAATATTTGAATGTATACAGTCAGTGTAAACATTGTATGTGACAGGATTTCTCAGGAATTTTGCATTGTAGCCCAGAGACATTCTAATGGGGAGACACAGCATCCATAGTAATGCATGGGGTTAGTTTGTAAAGCCAGTTGGCAGCTGTGTAGCCTACACATATTCCATCCCTTCCTGTATGCTTCCCCATTCACTTAAAAAAGAAAATAGCTTGCCGATGACTGCCCAAAGTGCATTGCAAGATGGCCGACAAGCACACGTCGTGCACAACAGCACAGCAAACAAAGACTTAAACAAAGCGCAATATATATGCAGTCCATTTAAAGCGTAACTCTCGCCAAAATGCAACCACATGTTCTTTTTGTGAATGTACCCAAGTCAAACCTTTGTTTAAAGTGCCCATATTATGAAAAAATCACTTTTTCTGGGATTTGGGGTGTTCTTTTGTGTCTCTGGTGCTTCCACACACATACAAACTTTGAAAAAAATCCATCCACGCTGTTTTGAGAGAGATACGGTTTCTGAATGTGTCCTGCTTTCAGTCTCCTAGTGAGCTGTTCAAAATCGGCTCGGACTGTGACGTCACAGTCCGAAATGAGCTGGCTAACCACAACCGTTAGCTCGTTAGCATGCTAACCGTTAGCATTAGCATGCTAACGCTAATGCTAACGCTAGCATGCTACGTCGTTCTCAATAGCAAAGCACTGCTACAACACACACAAGTTCACCATAATCTACAAAAGAACTACTTACATGTGCGCCCTCATTTAGAAGTCTCCCAGCTAATCCTGCCTTGTAACTGACCAAAGTTGGAGAAACAGGCTTTCTTTTACTGTCTCTAGAGTTAGCTAGCTGACATGCTCTACATCTGAACTACTGAGCATGTGCTAGTGCAATCAAAGATAGTACAGAAGAAGAAGATGAAAAGAGGTCTCACTCTGTAGCTAAAACAGAAACCAGGTGAAAAGAGGATCTGCAGCAGTGAGAGAGAGCTGTGCAGTACGCGATATTACGAATCCCACTATGGCCACGCCAAGACCCGCCGTTCAATAGCATTCACACACTACTATTGGCCAGGCGTCCATGCTAACACGTACAGGTCCTATCCTCTGACCAATCCCCTAACCCTAACCTTAACCACTCGAGGTGAAATGCCTAACCCTAACCAATCAAGCTGCTTCGTAGGGCGGGTCTTGGCGTGGCCATAGTGGGATTCGTAATTTTGCGTGCAGTACAACAACAATATGGTGTTTTTTGAAAATTAAACCATGTAAACCTATTCTGGTACAACCTTAAAATACAGTTATGAACCTGAAAATGAGCATAATATGGGCGCTTTAAAAGCATAATTAGGACGGAAGTGCCACTTTTGAGATTTATATATATTTATATGAATATATTCTCTTGCTATGTTGTGTATCTTACTTAGATTTTATAAGACCAATCATTTTTGATTGAATCTAAATCAAGTGACTGCAAACCTTTTATATGCTACTTCAAAAACTTAAATGGAGCGGGTATAAATAAACATTTTCAAAACGGCACTCAGAACAACCAAAAACAACCAAACGGGAATGTTTGTACGGGAGGTACAGTGCAACCACATGAGAACGTTTGAGTTGGACGTCAGTTCGTGATGGCATCACGAAAATAAACGTGATACCATCACGATATTATGAAGATTTACGTGTTGGGGTCATGTTTTTTATACTAATGTATTTCAATGGGAAGCATCTTACGTGATCACAGCACGAATCTTTCTGCCAGTCGGGCTGCAGCAGAGAAGCTGGATACAGCTTTGATATTGTTGGTATTTTTAGCCCAATAACCGCTGTTTTAATCAACATTTATTCACCAGATCTTATCATGTTTTATATGTATTTCTTTTTATGTTATTATTTCGGTCAATTTCAGCCAGGGAAGCTGGATTATCTTTATTGATATTTTTAAAACTATAACGCTACATCTATCAACATTTATTTAGCTGTTATCATTGTATACATTTATTTATTAATAATAATAACAAAACTGTATCCAGCTTCTCTGCTGCAGCCCGTCTGGCAGAAAGATTCGTGCTGTGATCACGTAAGATGCTTCCCATTGAAATACATTAGTTTAAAAAACGTGACCCCAACACGTAAATCTTCACAATATTGTGATGGTATCACGTTCGAATAGATTTATTTTCGTGATGCCATCACGAACTGACATGAGACTCGGTTGTGGTTCCTAACTAACTAACATTTAGGGAACGTTCTGTAATGGGAAAAATTACATTTAAGCATAATTCCTTATATTTTTATGCTTTATTTCTACTTTAATTCTCTCACATTATGAAAGACAGTTTATCTCAGTTTCTGCTTAACTCCTGAGACATCCAGTCTGGAACATAATGTGAGCACTGTTTGCCTGAACCGATAAAAGTACAAGGTCACCCTAAAACTATCTCTAGTTTTCCCATGCCAGTTAAGATGTAACTGGGGGGTGAAAGTCGTACAGGGAGGAGGAGGTGAGATGACTCCAAGATGTCTCTTGTATTTCTCTGATTGTCTTCATGTGTATCAGATTGCCTGTAAGAATTGTACTGTCATACCAATCCAAGTGTGTGTGTGCTATCACTCTGAAGATGCATATAAGCCTAGTGTTCCTGTTCACTCATTTGAGACACTGACTCCACACTGGGCTGCGGCCTTTTGTGAAATCATGTTGCTCCTATTTGCAAATATATATTAATAAAATACAAAAACCCAACTTGGTTCTAGTCTCAGACTGTCTTATTAGTTTCATTTTACTAAACTCTGAAAACTTCCCCCCTGCTGCAAAGGAAACTTCCATTATAGTTCCCTCTGGGTTATAATGTTCCCTAAACGTTAGTTTTTTGTTTGGTTTGAACTAACCTTTAGGGAACAAGAAACTAACGTTCCCCAGAGTTAGGATGACCAAATGTCCTCTTTTGCCCGGACACTTTTTACCTACTGTCCGGGGCGTATGTTTTTTTTAATAAATTCATGAAAATGTCCGGTTTTCACTGTTTTTCATGGGACCATTAAATGTGTACTTAAATTGACTGGTGCTTTGCACACAATACTACGGTACTTTGTTGTGTGACGTAATTCCTGAGAGGCTGCCTTGTGGGCAGCTCTGCGACACGCACATACACAGGGACCAGAGCAGACAGGGCCCAGAGCAGACAGGGCCCAGAGCAGACAGGGCCCAGAGCAGACAGGGCCCAGAGCAGACAGGGACCAGAGCAGACAGGGCCCAGAGCAGACAGGGCCCAGAGCAGACAGGGACCAGAGCAGACAGGGCCCAGAGCAGACAGGGCCCAGAGCAGACAGGGACCAGAGCAGACAGCGGAGCAGCATTGCACACTAAATGCTGAAGCGTTTTCTGCTCCAGATTTCCCACCGTGGTCAGAAAGAACAGGGGAGACACTTTGTTTCTCTCACTATGACTCTAGAGTCGTACTCACTCGCCGTCACTCTTACTTCTTCTTCACTCTATCACCCACTCCCCCCACACACACACAAATGCCGACTCGACGCACAAACCAGCTCACAAGTATAAACATCAGGCCACTTACGTAGGCTACGGCGAAAGCTCTGCGTGGAGCCTGCGCACAACAATAAAACAAGACTAGTGCAGCTTCACAGTGGAACTGCAAAAAGAAAATGTCCCACGTACTGTCCCGGTCGGGACCGGACAAGTGGGAGGCGGAGTGCACCGTGTGCAAAAAAGGCACATGTTTCAGTATCTTTATTATTTATCTTATTACATAGAAAAGGTATTAAGATATATTTTGTTGAAGCTGGATTTTCTAACACAGAAGAGGTCATATTTAGAACATTATTTCATATAATTTATTTTAAAAGAATGCTATTATGTTGTTACAGGTTGTTGCAGATTTATTTTATTTTATTACATTTTTGCACCATCGAGGCATAATAAAGCATGTTCATTAACCTCTGACAAGCCTGTCTGGATTTGTCTCGAGGCCGGGCCGAGTGTCCTCTTTTTTTGGAAATCAAAATATGGTCACCCTACCTAAAGGTCAGTCAGTGGTGAAGCCATGCTGACCTTGGTTCTCTCTGTTTCATAAGGCCTGTGGGAAATAAGACATGTGTGGGGTGCACTAGAACTGAATGCACCCAGGAAATAATTAACAAAGTTGCAAAACATGCTCCAGACAAGAGGAGCAGAGAAAACGAAGGTGTAGTCATGAATTTGCGCGACCTTCGGTGGGAAATAGGACAGCTGCTTCCTGCACTGACACAATGTTTCAAGGAGAAGGATCCTGCAAAGAAGAATAAAGAGAGAGGGAATTGTCAGGTCAGGATCAGACTCCGAAAAAGCTTATTTGTGTCAGAGCAATAGAAAATTACCCAGCCCTACTGCACAAAGACAAAACTCACACATCTCATTCAACCATTTCACAAGCTGAGAAAAGGGTCATGACATGGGTCAGAGCAGTGGTTCCCAACCTTTCTTCCTTGGTGCCCCCCCGTACTCATGTCTAAGAAAAGCTGACCTCCCCCCCCCCTTGAAACTGAAGTTGAGGTAACACTCGAGATAGAGCTGGGTCAGAGGATATCAGAGGTCATAAATGATGAACCAATCTATTGGCTCTGCTCCTATAGGCCCAATGGTGTTCATATGGACAACATGCACCTTTGGCTGGAAGGCCCGTGTTGAAAGTGTGTCTTATCATTTAGTGCAGACACTCACGGTGAATCAGATGGTTTGTGTTATACAAGGCTGCATTACAGAGCATATTAATATGACTGTCATGAAGGTTGTGTAGAGGAATAGAAACCAGTCTCTCCAGGCAAGCACACAGAATATGGTCTGCTCTATCTTTATTCTCCATGCCAAGTATGAGCTCTTATCCTCTGGCAGAAGATATGGGTAAACTTAACATTTCTAAACTATAGGCCTAATTTGGACCTACCTCAATTAAAACTTTAAATAATGTTGCTTGAGATTTAGGGTGTGCAATAGCTTCATGATATGAAGCATGGTTGTGTTGCTCTTGTCACTGTTTGTGAAAGATGAGCAATAGATTGTTGCTGTGTGATGTGCTTCAGTCTAGCCTATATCACTTTGTTCATGTTGTTTTTTATTGTAAGTATGTCAGCTGTATGATAAAACAATATGTCAAGTGTTATTTGTGAAGCAATTGAACTCAAGGCAAATATCCCTCTGGGGATAATAAAGTATCTCCTGCTAAAAATTAAAACGTTGTCATAGGACTATAGCAAACACATCGTTGGAAAGGTCTCAACCTGGAAAGTAACATATGTCAGTCTGAAGAGGATACATTACTCCTGCTTTGAAATATTGACCTCTGAACCTTGAACCCAGTAGGCTAATTAATATGTTAGGCCTACCATGAATTGATATTTCAAAAAAGTAATTTATTTAAAACAACTAATAATGCAGTGTGATTTTAAATCAAACCAAGTCCCACACATAAATATACTCATGTTTTTCTCCTTTAGTCTTTGCTATTAATATTCATCAACTGCAAAATTAGAAAATTGCGTTTTTAAATAACTATGCATGGAAAATAAAATAAAAAATGCTTCTCTTTGTATATAGGCTAGTTTATTGTTTTTCACAACAGTACAATTCAAAACAAATGGAAATTAGTCAAACAAGCCATTAGGCTGTATTTCTAAACACTCAACTGTAGGTTTTTATATAGTATATATAAGGCAAATCAAAGTGCTAAATATGAAACACAATTTTTTCATTATTAGTATTTTATTGTGTAAATTCTCACGTACAACGTGGAACATTCTTTCACAGACGAGGTCACTTCCGCGGATTCGTTTAAACGTAGACAAATACATGAAACTGTATTTTATTATTATAACTATCTTTATTGTTTAACTCCTCAAATACAACGTTAGAAAAAAACATCAATATTACGAATAATTATATAAAAATATTTTTATCTTCGTATCCGCTGAGCGGGACGTACTACGTCACTTCCGGAGTTTCCCGCGGATTCGTATAAACGTTATTATGGTTCATAACTTACTGGAACAAAACTGAGCATCGTGTTGTTGCTGGTGACACAATCACTGACTGTATATATGTATATTAAAGCGATCCTGGCGTTAAAGACCCGCTGATCGCTGCCCGATTCTTTGAAATGAATGGCCGCATTGCATTGGGGGATATCGGCTTTGAATGCGTCCTGCTAGGATCATATCGTAATGTTCTAATTACAGCATATACTGTAATATTTCACCGGTAATAAGACCGAAATAATATTATTAAAATAAAGAAATTAATACCATGATAACATCTAAATAAATGTTGATAGATGTAGCGTTATAGTTAAAAAAATATAAATCAACAAAAAAAGCAACCCAGCTTCCCTGGCCGAAACAGACCGAAATAATAACATTAAAAGAAATACATATAAACCATGATAATATCTCGTAAATAATGTTGATTAAAACAGCGGTTATTCGGCTAAAAATACCAATAATAACTGTCACAGATTTCGAGTTAAGGGGCGGGGGGCGTGTTTTTTTCTTTCGTCGATATCCGACGCTGAGGGAATAACATGAATGTCTATCTGACGGACCCCCTCGTCGAAAAATAACGTCAAGGGTACCCCTATTTCGTTGAAACCTGACGCCAGGGTCCTTGACCATGCGTCATACATTTGACGAGTAGGGAGTGAGACTGTGTTGCACACACACACACACACACACACACACACACACACACACACACACACACACACACACACTTTTTAAACATTTGTATACAGCATAATAATTCATATGTTCACCTTAAACCATGAAATGGTTTGCTGCAGGCTTGCTGCGAGCAGATCACTCCGCCCAAGTACTATATTCTTCCGCCTGAGAATATAGTTCCCGGTTTGTTTAAGGTTAGAAGATGGCTGTGTCTCACGTTACGTTGTTTTTTGTACATGCTGTTGTTGTGGAAGTTTCCTTTGCAGCAGGGAGGAAGTTTCAGAGTTTAGTAAATTGAAACAAATAAGACAGTCTGAGACTAAAACCAAGTTGGGTTTTTGTATTTTATTAAAAAAGATATATTTGCAAATATAGAAGCAACATGATTTCACAAAAGGCCGCAGCCCAGTGTGGAGTCAGTTTCTCAATTGAGTGAACAGAACACTAGGCTAATATGCATCTTCAGAGTGACAGCACACACGCACTTAGATTATTATGACGCTACAGTTCTTACAGGCAATCTGATACACATGAAGACAATCAGAAAAAAACACAAGAGACATCTCGGAGCCATCCCTCCTCCTCCTCCCTGTACGACTTTCACCCCCCAGTTACATCTTAACTGGCATGGGAAAACTAGAGATAGTTTAGGGTGACCTTGTAGCCCCTATCTGTTCAGACAAACAGTGCATGTTCCAGACTGGACGTCTCACAAAGTTAGAATCAAAATCTACATGTGGAAATGAGAATTCTTTCAGCATTTGTGAGAGAATTAAAGTAGAAATAAAACATAAAAATATAAGGAATTATGCTTAAATGTAATTTTTGCCATTACACTGTGACTCTACAAATCACAACATGTAAATAGGAACATGTTGGCATTTTTTTGTCACTTATTCGGAGCAGTAGGATTACTGGAATCAGTTACCTGCAGGTTCTGTGCTGGCCTGATGCTGCTGGAGCCGTCAGACAGCCTTACAGCACGCACTGAGATGAGAAGGGTATGTATGGACTTGTCTTACTCTGGGGGTTACAGTGAATAAGCTAAATTCCCAATAAGTCCTAAATTTCATTCCTACAAAACATCCCTACATTTTTATGTAAAATGAATGTATGAAGAGTTAAAACTGTGGAGGGTATAGCAAAGTAAAAAGCAGTTTGCTTCTGCTTCTCTCCACTCAGAGAAGTGTCAGTTGGATCCTGCAAACAGAGTCTGAACATTTTATCCAGTACACACTAATGTAAAATGTCAGAAAGGCATTTTTTCTAAGCCTCAAACAAGGTTGAATATTTCTGAAAGTATTCATAGGATTTGAAAGTTAAATACTACCTTGAATGTAATGAAGATATGGAAAATTTTTAAGTTTAAATGGAGTTTCTTGTTGAAAATGTATGAATTTGTGTAAAATTTAAACATTCTGTCCAACCACTCGAATGGGGAAAATGTACCGAAAAAATGTTGAACATTTCAGAAATTATGAAAGATATAAAAAATCTGTATACAAGCAGGAATGTCCTAATTGCGCTGAACATTTTCATATTTGAATGAAGTTTCTATGTTGAAAAATGAGTTGAAAAAAAAACTGTATATGTAAAAAAGGGGTACAGAGAATAATTCTCACTCCGAACTCGTAAAATACGGACGTTTGAACAGTGGCTGTCAGCGTCTGAAGCAACGAAAAAAGTGTCCTTCAGCGTGTTTTTAGAACGTACCGGGGAGAGGAGCAGCTACACGGGGTTTGAAGATGTAACATTAAGAGCGACTACGGTAGAGAGTAGTATGAAAGGCCGAAAATCTGCGTAGGGGGTTTGTTGGGGTGGAGGATGGGTCAAACAACACAGGACTTTCACCCAGGAGATGGGGGATCGTGTCCTGCGTCTCACGTTTCCTAAACCCAACCGGTCGCTTTTTTCTTCCCGCGTGTCATGGAAACATAAGCTAACCCACAACCTTTTCCTTAACATAACTGCGTCAAAAGGGAAGCCAATAGTTCCAAGTTCCAAGTTTGTTTAGATAAAGCGCGTTTAGATAAAGCGCGTTTAGTTAAGCGCGTTATATGACACTAAAGGAGACTTTTAACGTCAATAACAACGACAAAGGCACCTGACCAAGCGTCCGTATTTTACGAGATGGGAGTGAGAATCTGTTGATAATGACATGACGTGTACTCTTATCATAATTTAGCGAGTGACAGTTAGGGCAGGTCACATCTCTGTGCTATTATGCTCTCTAAATCCTGACTGAAAACTAACACCACTGATTAGCGACTACCTTCCCAAGGATCATGGCGAGAAAGGGAAGATAAGATATACTTTATATATACTGTAGACCTGAAGTTGGCTAAGACCTCAGGATCAAAAGTGTATTTTAAGCAGAGGTTTTATCACAGATACTTTAAATAACTTGTCCAAAATGTTGTAAAACTAAAAGTAAAAGTATTAGGAAAATATACTTCAAATCAAAAGTCATCATCATAATCAATATGCAGAATAGCTCCTTTCAAAGTGTTATATTATTATAGAATATCATATTTTCTGTATCAAGTAAGAACATTTCAATGTTGTATTTTATTAACGTGGAGTCAATTTAGTTAGATAATTTGTATACTTCTCTGTAGATTAGTAGAATAAGTACAGCTTCATATTGTTTTTTTATGTAAAAAGTAACTGTGTCACATAAATATAGTGCAGTAAAAAGTACAATATTTCCCTCTGAGTTTTGGTGGAGTATGAGTATATACATATATGCTTTATACAAAAAGCAATACTTGATTATAGTACAATAATGTTGTCATGCAGGCTGAAGTTTGTTAATGTTTCACCTCTAACTGGAACATAATTTATGTAACAAGTGTTTACTTGTTCCTCGATCCTTTCCAACCATCACCATGGTGATCATTAATTCAATGTTTTTTAGGTATCAAGATTTTCAGATGTCACGCAGCTTGATAAGGGTCTCTCTCAACTGGAATAGAGGGGCGGAACTTGAAGGGTCATGCAGGTGTAGACGTACTCTCTTGTGGCGCTTTGATAAACTATATAAAGAGTGAATATCTTCCTTTACTGACAGTCATCAGCTGGTTGTTCTTCTCTGTGTCAGCCAATCATCACCTCAGCAAAGGTAATTATATTTCAATTTATTATCACAATTTAATCAAAAGGACATTTTATATTTTGAACACTTTATATAATTATATATATATATATATATATATATATATATATATATATATTAATCTAAATTATAAACCATATCTATATTATATAATACACTTATAACTAGCAGGATACTTTAATTTGATAAATGGCTCACTGATCACAGTCATTAATTGTCTGCATTTATGTCCTTGTCTGCAGTATGTCGACTTTGTTTAACGTCTTTCCACAGATGGCATCAGGCTTTCCGTTTGCTTTGTTGCTCTGTTTGTCCATCGGACTGTTGGCTCCATCTGTAAGTAAAAACTATGCAACTATTAATTTAAAAATAACTCAATGTGTTGCACATGCAGTATGATGCAGTGGTTTCCCAACATGTAAGATTATGAGACAGTGATTCAATAATGTTACTAGTTTTAAAAGGGTGATAGAATGATTATATAGGGTATTTATAAATAAGCTATATAAATAAAGTGGAGTTGAGTAGTCTTATAATTAGACTGATCATGTTTAATACATCTTTTTGTGATCAGTGTCGTGGACAAACCTCCGGCCCAGGTCAGTACAACATCTCTGACTCGTTGCTCTGATTTGACTTGTTTGTTCATATAGGGCCCTATCTTGCTCTCAGCGCAATTTACTTTGTACACCGACGCATGTATCATTCCTACTTTGCACCCGACACAGTGGACTTTTCCCTCCACAGACTCATGTAAAATTAGGGAATGAACTTGCACTCCCGGGGGAGGTTCAGCAAAAAGAGGAGGCGTGTTCAGGCGCAAATGTTCCCTGGTGCTATTTTGCAGTTTCAGAAAACAATTCTACGGAGCCCCCCTGGGGTCAGCTGAGAATCAATCCATCCATCTTCATCCGCTTATCCGGTGTCGGGTCGCGGGGGGAGCAGCTCCAGCAGGGGACCCCAAACTTCCCTTTCCCGAGCCACATTAATCAGGGTCAGCTGAGAAAAAATAACTAAACCGTGAACAGAATAAAAATCTGTGCTCTCGGTTTTATAAAAGTGAGAAAGATATTCACAGATTCAAACTTCTGGTATCAATTACTCTATAGCAAAATGTTATTAAATGAAATGTTACTAACCCTAACCATAATGTTATTAAATCACAAATGATGCATTTTTCCTAACGTAGTAAGGTTAACAACGAGTTACAAACTCATTTTTATCCTCCAACCTGGAGAAATAACATTGGTCTCTAGTAGCAACCGGCAGTGAGACTGCAGTAAGACGAGTGCTTAGGGACAACCTACAACACCGACACAAAAATATCTATTAATTTAATGATTAAATAAGGTAGTGTCTCCAAACTTAACTCAATTATAACTTATCTCCTGCTGATTGTTCTACAGCACTTACTTTAAAAAAGATAAGTTTGCACATGCTGCCGGCCTGGCACAATGAAGGTCTCCTCCCTCCTTTATCCAGGGAGCTGAGTGAGCACAAGCAATAACCAACCAAGCTGGAGAAGGGAGGGAGGAGGCACACACACACACACACACACACACACACACACACACACACACACACACACACACACACACAACAAAAAATACAAACTGATACGTAACAAGAATCTAACTTTTTTCCAACATTGTCTTGAAGGTTCCTGCCCTCCTGGTTGGACTCAGTTTGGCTCTCGCTGTTTCAGTTTCAACTTCCAGGGAAAGAGTTGGGTCAATGCAGAGGTACAGCAGTTTTATCGAGACTGTCCTGACCTATATTTAGATTTCTAGTGGCGGTGTCCTCTAGTGGCCATAGTAATTATGACAGGAGCAAAGAATAAATCACTTTACTTCCTGCTTTGCTGTCGTCATAACTACTATGGCCATTAGAGGGCGCCGCCACTATAAACCTAAATATGAGTCCTAATTGCTGCTTGAACTAACAACTTATGGGCCTGTTTTTTGTCTTGAGATTGCATCTGTTAAAAATGTGATTAGGTTTATGTATTTTTCTTAAATGATTTTAATGGTTGTCTCCATTAGAACTTCTGCAAGGCCGCTGGTGGGAATCTGGCTTCAATCCACTCAGAAGAGGAATATGTATTCCTCAGAACCTTCATTAACCAAGTGACCGGTGAAAATAGACGGGCCTGGATCGGAGGCTTTGACTCAGTGCAGGTGAGACTTTTTATCGTCACAGGAAGTGATGTCACTCGTCTCTAAAGGTATGGAGAAAATGAAATTTGAGGAAAGAAATAAAGAACAGAAAGAGGAAATGTACTCTAAATAAAACAACAAAAAAGGAGGATCCTCTTTTGATTTTACTTTGACTTTGAATCAATCTTTCTCCTCCAGGAGGGCGTGTGGATGTGGTCTGATGGATCCACATTCGACTACCAAAGCTTTAGTTGGGATCAGCCTGACAACGAAGATGGACTTGAGCACTGTCTTGAGATGAACTATCTAGGTAAAAAACAACAACATATAAAACATCTTGTCTTTTAAATAAACATGATGATGCAACAATGACCTCTAAACTTATAGCAGGTGGTCATATTTTGCAGTCTGAAAGATTAAAATTTAGACATTAAAACTCTGGAAAATCTCTCTACAGACAATTGGAACGATTACTTGTGTGGAAAAGAAATTCATTTCCTGTGCGCCAAGAAGCTGTGAGGCCTCCCGCCATCATGATCTCACTACAGCTCATCTATAATCTCTATCATTGGTTTGTTGTGCAGATAGAAACAGCTCTCTGCTGACAGACTCACTTTCACTTGTTGATTATCTGAAGAGTTAGGAAACAGTTCACATTTGAGTTTTAACATTAGAAGGAAACTGACTCTGAGCTGGACAAAAACATAATCAGTTATTGGACTTTTAATCTAGTAAATAACACAAAATTAAATACAGAAAACATTCAAATATTCTGACATCTTTTCCATTTTAGTTTATTGAATAGTGTCTGTTATAAACAGCTCCCTCTGATCTCATGAAATAAAACTTAAACACTTATTTGATGTGTTGGGTTCTTTATTCATCTGTTTTCCTTCACTTTATAATCAATAACCATTAAATAATAAAAGACATTTTGTCACAAACAGTGTCTGGTCTTGCTGTTTTCTCTAAAGGGACAAATAATTCTATATTTGTGAATATGTTATTGCTTTTCTTAAATAATTACAAAAAAACAAGGTTAAGATCTATTATCCAAAATAAAATAAACATATTGATAAATAGTTTAAGTAAGAAGTAAAAGTACCCAATACCACAGAGTAGAAATACTCAGTTATATAAAATATAGCTAAAGTAAAAAAGTATCAGCATTAAAATAACCAAAAGTAAAAGTACAAATTGTGAAGAATTTCAGAATTATATTGTAGCACTCCCCTCAGTATGTATATTGATGAGGACAGGGCTTTTGGGTTCTTTTAAGGTATTTATCAAATGTGTTTTAACCCTGATTAACTCAGTTTTAAATGTTATCTTGGATCTCTCTTTTAAAGTACACACATTAAATGTTTTTCTAATACCTATGAATTCACCTTTCTTAATTTATAGTTTTAATAAAGATTTTTAACCATATGTGTCTGTATATGTCTCTCTCAGAATAAAATGATAACCTCTTTCGAGGTAAGTAATAAAGTAACACAACACAAGGTTTTAGAAAAATATATCTCAATTATTTACTCAATAACGAAATTATCTCCAATGAAATAAGAAAATGAAATAAAGATATGACTGTTCTTTTTTAAACCTTCAACATAAAATGTCCCTCTTTTTTAAAGGAAAATACAGCAACTGAATTGTCCCTCTTTTTAAAACAACACTTTTTAAATGGAAAACACTGTCAATACTGTACCTTAGATAAATGCATAGACAACAATTTAAACACTATTAACCTTCAAATAGATTAATTCAGAAAACCTCAATGTACCAACTTCTGACAAAGTCACTTAAACCAACACAATTTGTGGGCCCACACACACCTTAATGCAATCTACTAAAAAACTAAAATACCGTAGCAGGCCTGATGCAGTGCTCAATTTCTTTTCTCAATATGCAGCTTGTCACTCTTCTCACTGGTTGTCGTGCAAACAATCATAATTACGTCACTTCATAACGTTCCCATGGTAACAGGGGAAAATGGCTGCTCTTGTGTGAAGTAAACGCAACATTTTTCAACTTTCTGCTAAGATATATTACGGGACTTTTTTGCAACGAAAATGCGGGGATTATGAAATCATGCAAGCCCCGCATATTTTGCGTGGAAATCGGCAATTTATGCGGCGAAAGTGCGGCATTTTTGAAAAAATACAGCCCCTACATAAATATGCATACTTTGGCTGATTATGCGTTGAATTCTGTGATTGCATAATCACGTTTTTTTCTGGAGGGACTGGCTACTATTATTAACCCAATAAATGCTGGTTTAGACAGTTTTCAGAAATACATTATCTTTTACATAAAACAATAAACATATAATACTTTTTAAACTGCTTTTAACATTTTTATCATAACTTTTTAAATGAATTTTTTAATCACACTATTTATATGCTCTGATTATTAAATGATAGGCCTACTACAAGCATCACTTATCACCTCATGCTTTTTTAACCGGGTTTCAATATTATTATCAATAATCCTTCGATCAATTAAAATCAATATACCCTTTATTAAACTACAACCTAACGAAAAAAAAAAAAAAAATGTGGGGAGACACGTCTGTGTCTGTGTCTGTGCTGTGTGTGTGAGAGTTAAAGTGCGAGGACGAGGGGGTGTGATGAAACCCAGGGGTTGCTCGGCTACGCCCCATCCGAGCTAGGCTATGTGTTAGCTGCACAAAGGCTATTTAGCCCCAAGAGGGCGGTAGTGGGCTGCTTTGCATGCCACATGGCTAAGCTAGCCAGTTAGCTCTCAAACTAACAGGTTGCTGACAAAGAGACACTCCAAAGAGCGCAGTTGTAGACACACAATAAACCACTTAGCGATGTGCTTGCTGTGTAGCTATTCGATGTACGTGACTAGCTGTTGGCCAGCTGTTCACTTGGGCGTGTGTGTGTCCATATATGTGTGTGTGTGTGTGTGTGTGTGAGCGGTTAGTGAAAGAGGAAAGAAACACATTTAGAGAAAAAAAGACACTTTGAAAACCTGATTATCTCACTGCGTTCCCCCAGCCTGCCTATGGTCCCCCAGTGGCTCGAAATGGTGATAGGTGTAAACCAAGCCCTGGGTATCCTGCTCCGCCTTTGAGAAAATGAAAGCTCAGATGGACCAATCAGGAATCTTCTCCTTATGAGGTCATAAGGAGCAAGGTTACCTCCCCTTTCTCTCCTTTGCCCGCCCAGAGAATTTGGCCCACCCATGAGAGAGAGACATCATGGCTTTCAAACGAGCAAAGTGGCAGTTGGTCAAAAGTGGAAGTATAGATGCTAGGGTTAGAAAAGACTTCTGTAGAAGTTGAAGCATCAACTCAAGCTTTTTACTCAACTAAAAGTGTAGAAGTACTGGTTTCAAAACTACTTAAAAGTATAAAAGTAAAAGTAATATAAGGGGGGAAAAAATGCCATTAAAAAATGCCATTAAGGGTATTGCACTATAGGCCCCCTGTAATAATAAAAAGTTCATCTAAAAAAAAAAAAGGAGTACAAGGCATTAAAGAATGGCTTGTGTATTGCTAAGGCCACAGCGTCAAAATTAAATGATTTATTAAAAACGTAATAACAATAACTTATTTCAGGCTGAGTCTGTGTTTTTCAGACAACGGCAGCTACAGTCTGGTGTTACAATCCTCTCCAATGAAATACAGACACACTTTTAAACCGTTTAGCTGTCAGCATTTTAACCCTGTTTACTCCAGCTGCTAGCTAACGGTAGGCTAACGTTACCTGCTGCAGAGTGTAGTGTTAACTAGCTAACGGTAGGCTAACGTTACCTGCTGTCGAGTGTAGTGTTAACTAGCGCCCCGTGCGGCGATGTTTCACTTGCCTCTAACGTCCGTTTTCAGAGCATCAGAGAGAAGCAGGCATTTAAGTGGCACCTAAATAAGGCACCGAAATCCATGTTGCTATTCGGTCCGGTAGATAACGGTAGTTAAGCTACCGGTGCCGTATTTGCACCGGGTCTGTGCAGGTGCGATGGATCACGTACAAACCAATAGGGTGTTGGAATGGCATATGTTTATACTTCTCATCCAACCACAATCAAATTCATTCTATCCGGATGGCGCGATTTATCTGGATAGGTTGTTTTTTGTGTGTGTTTTTTTAACGATGACGAGCTGGAATGAAAACAAGCCGAACTGAAATAGGAGTAACGAGGCTATTTTTAAAATGTAAGGAGTAGAAAGTACAGATAATTGCGTGAAAATGTAAGGAGTAGAAGTAAAAAGTCTGCTGTAAAATAATTACTACAGTAAAGTATAGATACCCAAAATTTCTACTTACGTAAGGTAACGAAGTATTTGTACTTCGTTACTTGACGCCTCTGATGATCGATGGGAAGACAATACAAGGGTTAATGGAAACTTTGAAGTTATTCTGATTGGCCCAAAATGTATATACAGTAAATATTACGTGTAAAATATACTGACCATTAATAGAATCCAAAACAAGGTTTAGTTTCATTAAAATAAAGAGTTACACTTTACTTGAAGGTATCTACATAAGAGTGACATGACACTGTCATGAATGTGTCATAAACATTCATGACATAACCCTTCTTTTAGTAAGTGTCGATAGCGTCTCCAGCTGCAAGAAGCGGCAAATCTGTCGGCGTTGCGTTTTAAGCAACCAGAGCGTCAAGCAGAAAGTTGAAAGTAGGTCAACTTTATGGTAATGAGCAATGACGCGGTTCAGTGGCAAACACCAGCAACCAATCGGATTATAGACATCCTTCTCGCTGGCTGAGCCCGGAGAAACATACAATGTAAACTTTCGTTCCTACCAAAACATAGTTCTGAGAAAATGGAGGAAAAGCTCATAATGGCCGTTGCTGGGTTCCCCTATCATTTATGATTTGACTTTATTTGCATACAGGGACCAGTTAACGTTACCTGCCGGTCACATGGTCTCTAAACAGTCCATCACAGTGAAGTCCTGCACGGATCAACAGCTGGCGGCTGCGCGCCTGCCTGCATTCTGCTGCGGTTCAGCGGACTGAAGCGAAGCTAACTGCTAACGAACACCGCTCACGACCAACAAATAATTCAAATTCTGTCATGTCACTCTTATGTAGATACCTTCAAGTAAAGTGTTACCAAATAAACTTTAAAGTGCAGCGTTTAACCTTTGTGGTGTCTTCCTGTCAACCATGAAAACAAACACTTTTGTTGTCTCTATCTCACGGTTTTAGCTGCTTTTTTCAAAGTAATTTTTTTCAACATTTGGGTCCCTTTATTCAAAATTTATATCTCTTCATATTACGTTTTGTCCCCTTTTCCAACGTTTTGTCACTTTTTCAAAGTTTTTTCATTTTCGAGACTTATTTCGACATCCCATATTTTTTAATATTAAACAACTTTGAAAACGGGTCAAATTTGACCCCAAGGGGTTAGCAGTAGCGATGAGGTAATGTGAGATGACAGAGAGAGTTTGATCAGTCAACCTTTATTAGTTATTAGTATTGTCCCATTTCATCCAACACATCTCCGTCTTTTATCTCTTCGTATTCTCACTCATAGTCTTGATATCCTCATCCCTTCCTCTCCTTCCCTTCCTCTCCTTCCTCTCGTTACTCGTCCGTCCTGGCTCCAGCTGACGGGGATCCACTGCGGTTCATGCTGTGCTGCCTGGATGATGGAGCTGATGATGGTTCTGGTGAACTCGTCGTTCACCAGCACGCTATCAAACAGCTGTTTGTACTTGGCCTCCATCAGCCGGGACGCCTCCTCCAGCTCCACAAAGTCTTCCTCCTGCAGGACGGGGGAACATGAGATGGCGCTTTCGTTAGGAGTTAAAGTCACAAGTCTTCAGGACTCTTCTAGGTAAATGCTAGGGGCGCTGAAGAAAATTCAAGTCTAGTCTATACATTATAGAGGGATTATTAGTTTATACTGAGAATAACACATCTAGATTATAGAAATTTTTCTACATTGCCGGCAGTCCAAATGACACAAAAATGTCGGAAAAAGACGCTAAAAACTTTGAAAAAAGAGACAAAAACATCAGTTAAACGTGACAAAAGAAACAAAAAAAGGAACGGAAACAATGAAAAAAGGGTAACAAAACATAGAGAAAGCTTCAAAATGTCAAAAATGCTTAAAAAACATCAAAATAAGCATCAAAACGACATCGAAATGTGTCAAAAACTTCGGAAAAAGCGCAAAAAAACACATCGGGCGACTGTACTTGTGTTCGTCACAATAGATTTTTTCTTCAACTACACTAAATGATGCAACTAAAGCTCCTTCATTTCCACTTTGAATGTAAAGTTGAACCGCCGGCTGAGCATCGCCCAAAACTTTCTCACTGCTTTCTCTCATCAAAGTCACTTTCGTACCCTAATCAGACATTTATCCCTCTTGTTGTCCTCGGGTCAAATTTGACCCATTTTCAAAAGGTTTCAATACCACATTTTCAAAAGAAATAACATGGATGGCTCCCTACAATGCTCTTCGCAAGTTTTATTCAATTTTATAGCATTTGAAAAATAAAAATGATACGTTGAAAAAAGTGACAAAAATGTCGCAATAGCTTCAGAAATGTGGGGGAAAAAACACAAAAATGTCAAAAGGTGCATAAGAAACGAAAAACTTTGAGAAAAGTGACAAAAGTGACATTGGTGAAAAAGCAACAAAAGTGTCTAAAAATATAAAATTTTGACCCAGAAAACCAAAAAGTTGCATGGTCGATTGAAAGGCAACACGAGGGTTAAATGTCCATGTACAAATGTATGAAAACTCACGTGTAGATTCTTAGATGTGTGTAAATTGGTTATATTTGTACTTTGGGGAAACGCACCCACATAAAAGACATTCATTTCTAATAGCTACAGTCTGTGTCTGTCTCATTGAGCTTGCTTGAAAAGCTTGCGTGCAAACGTCATTCATTTCATTAAATCACTTGCTGGTGAAGATGCAGCCTGTGGGCAGGCTTAAGAGTCCACACATGGGGTAGAAGCCACTGATTGGCTGAGAAGCTTTCACTCAAAGCTTTCCTCGGGCTGCTTATTGGATGAACTGCTGGGTCAAAATGGGCGGGCCCGGACCTAAAATGGGTGTACCGCGGGTGGTGGTAACCTTCAGTAAGTGAAGTAACGTCTGATGTTCACCCAAACCTCCATCTTTTTATCAACTTAAAGTTGCACTATGAGTTCCTGCATGGTCACTTCTGTTGACGTTCCAAGTAAATTCCAGAAAAAACAGAGCAAGCTCGCCCCTCCCCCATGTTTCCATAACTGTCATGACTAAAAACGCACTGTCCACCACCCCTCCCCAACCATCTTGTCGGTGATTGGCTGGAACGTGGTTGGTTGTATTTTGGTGCACAGCCTGTGCCCCTAGTGTTTGTTTGACGTTTACGACCCCGTGTGGTCTCCCGAGACCGGGCTTTTCACAGTGTGTTTAGGGGCAGGCAGCTAGCGGATCATGGAGAGAAGCCTACGATTTAAGACAAAACAATTTCGCGCTGAAACCATGCAGGAACTCATAGTGCACCTTTAGCTAAGTAGTTTTGTTGCCTAAACCTAACCAAACTGAGACCGTTTCACAACGTTAACCACGTGTTTAAAAAAGCCGCGACCATTACCTACTCTGGTTTAGATATGAGGACGGAAAAAACTCTCCTGCAGGTAAGATTAGAGGAGAGGAATAAACCAATGATATCAGCACATGGTTTGGAGGACTGGTTGGATAAGCAACAGTTATTACTCTGAAAAAATAAGTTGATCCATGTTATCATGAAACTCACATGTGGTTCAACATCGATGCGGCACATCCGTCCCTCGTTTCAGCACCTCATCAATATCATCAGTGCTGGTCCCATACAGGTGAACCTTATACTCCCTGTACTCCACAATCCTGAAACACACACACACACACACACACACACACACACACACACACACACACACAGACAGACAGACAGACCACACAGACAGACAGACACACAGGCAGACAGACAGACAGTTTGCTTCTGCTTCTCCAATCTGTCAGTTGGATCCTGCAAACTGAGTCTGAACATTTCATCCCATGCACACTAATGTAAAATGTCAGAAGGGCATTTTTTCTAAGCCTCAAACAAGGTTGAATATTTCCGAAAGTATTAATAGGATCTGAAAGTTGAATACTACCTTGAATGTAATAAAGATTTGGAACATTTTAAAGTTTTAATGGAGTTTCTTGTTGAATGTATGAATGAGTAGAAAGCAGTTGAAGATTAATTTGTGTCAAATATAAACATTCTGTCCAACCACTCGAATGGGAAGATTTACCTGAAAATGTATGAAATATGAATATTTCAGAAATTATGAAAGTTATAAAAATCTGTATTTGTATACAGATTTTTATAACTTTCAGAATTTCTGAAATATTCATACTTCAACATTTTCAGGAAGTATCTAATTGCGCTGAACATTTTTATGTTTGAATAAAGTTACTATGTTGAAAAATGTGGAAGGAGTTAATGTGTAAAAAAGGGGTACAGAAGAATAAGAATAAAGAATTTTAGCCTCCAGAATTCACAACAACTAGTTAAATAGGTATAGTTTCATGAAAAGCTGTCCAGTAGATTATCTTATAGCAGCTGACAGACAAAAAACAAACAAACAGAGAAATGAACAGAGAAACCGATAAAATGTAATTAAAATTGGTCCAAGGACAAATCCTTGTGGAACACCATGACTAACTTCAGTGTGCATTGACGATTCATCGTTAACATGAACAGTTTTGGTGTGGGATATATTACTGTAAAATGATTGCTTTCCATAATAACGAGTTGTGTAATGGATTACAATTTCCAAAACAGTAATGGTATACGGTTATTGATTCAAGTGACGCTGCGTTACCTGAATGACATTTGTTTTTATCATGCTCATTTTCAGGTTCATAATTGTATTTAGAGGTTATACCAGAATAGGTTTACATGGTTTAATTTTCAAAAAACACCATCTTTTGCTGCAGCTCCTGTTTTCACCCTGTGTGTTGAGCTCTCTGTTTTAGCTACCAAGTGAGGCATCACACTTCTATCCTATCTTTGTTGGGAGTAGCACATGCGCAGTAGCTAGGTAAGGACTACTATCCAGTCAGAAGCAGAGTATGACTAACTTCAGTGTGCATTGACGATTCATCGTTAACATGAACAGTGTGTGATATACAGTATTAGTGTAAAATTATTGCTTTCCACAATAACGAGTAGTGTAATGGATTACAATTTCCAAAACAGTAATGGTATTACAGTTCTTGATTCAAGTAACGTTGCATTACCTAAATGAAATTTTTATTTTTATGATGACATGGTGTGTACTCTTGTCATAATTTAGCGAGTGGCAGGCCAGGGCCAGGACGGGTCACATCTCTGTGCTATTATACTCTCTAAATCCTGACTGAAAACTAACATCACTGATTAGCGACTACCTTCTCAAGGATCATAGAGAGAAAGGAAAGATAAGATATAGGTCTGAAGTTGGCTAAGACCTCTGGATCAAAATTGAGTCAATTTTAGATATTTTGTATACCGCTGTGTAGATTAGTAGTATTAGTAAATATTAGAGATGTTCCGATACCGATACCAGTATCGGTATCGGCGCCGATACTGCCTAAAACGCTGGTATCGGTATCGGGAAGTACTGGAGTTTATGCACCGATCCGATACCACGTAATAAAGCCCTAAAGAAAATCTACATTAAAGTAGTTTATTTATGTTCTTTTCCGTTATAACTGACTGTCAAACTGGAGAATAAAAGAAAGTTCTACGGCATTCATTGTTTGTGTTTGTTCATGTTTCACAAAGAGTTTAACCTGATAGAAATAATATCACATCCATACAGGGATACAGCTGTTAAAACATAATAAAATATATGACACACTGGTATCGGATCGGTACTCGGTATCGGCCGATACACAAGTTCAGGTATCGGAATCGGTATCGGGAAGCAAAAAAGTGGTATCGGGCCATCTCTAGTAAATATTGTTTTTTTATGTAAAAAGTGTCACATAAATGTAGTGCAGTAAAAAGTACAATATTTCCCTCTGAGTTTTAGTGGAGTAGAAGTATTCATTAAAAAAAGGCAATGCCCGATTAAAGTACAAGAATGTTTGTTTGCAGTTTGTTAATATTTCACCTCTAACCTGAAAATAATTTATGTAACAAGTGTTTACTCTCTCCAAGCACCACCAATATCGATAAGTGATTCAAACATGTTGTAAAGTCTTACATTAAAAACACACCGGCGTGTATGCTTCCTGCAAAGCGTACTGTAGATACCTGCGTGATCGCGCGTGTTGCCATTCATACCTCTCTCTCTCTCTCCGATCCAGGGACGTGCTCAGACATATGGAGGGGCCATTGCTCTAATCTGGAAAAAAGGCACCGCCTGTTCAGCCTTCAAAGATGGAGATGTCTCCAAAGGAAACATTATAATTCTGAATTCTATCATGTAAGAATACTATTGGCCATAGCATCAATGTTTTTCCTTATCACGCTTTTACTGACATGGCCCTTTTACTCACATCTCTCATTATGTAGGCATCTGATTTGTTGAGTGATGCTCCACGTGCTTTCTATATATATATAGAGGGAGAGCAAAGACATTCAAGAGCCCAAACCATCACATCTCTGTTGTCAGTACCCGATCCGTGCCTCCCCTGCACGATCCGCGCTACATGCGATGTTCGCATTCGCTGTTGTAGAGGATTTTACGGCACTACCCGATCTGTTCCACGCTAGCGTCCACTGGGAAGCTAACGTTAGTTTAGCTAATAGCTAATTCAGCTGACCGCTAGCTGAGACAGCATGTAAACTTTAAAAGACCCTCAAAATAAAACTTGAAAATAAACTTGAAAAAAACTTGAAAATAACCGTTAACATATATAACAGTTAGCTGTTAGCTAAACTAACGTTAGCTTCCCGGTGGAGGCTAGCGTGGAACAGATTGTGCACAAACAGTATTATCATCTGCGCATGCGAGAACATCTTGCGCATGCGCAGAACGGGTCGTGCAGGCGGCACGGATCGGGTACTGACACCTGTGTCTCACTCTTCTCTACAGAACGTAGCTAACGAGTAGCCTGCTGCTGCAACATAGGCTGTCATTAGCTTTGGTTGATAACGTAGCATTTTACATTAATATAAGGCAATGCTGCGACGTGGTTGCAAACGCGTTGCAAGCTGAAGCTGCACATTTATTCAAAGCTCAAGTGGATTTTTTTGGTTACTATTGACATGGCAATGGTCATAATCTCCATAATTTAAAAAAACTCACCTTGAAGGCTGAAGAGCTTTCCCTCTCTATCACATGCAGTGCTGTGTGTGAGAATATAAACAAAGTCACGTGACAAGATTGGATGATATAGCAATTCATTTGATTTAACTTTGGTAATGATTGGCGTATTATCGTAATAATGCAGCCACCACAGCAACACAAAAAAAACACACCCAGTATTAAGGGCGGATTGGATAACATGGGCGCCAAAATAAAATAGATGTGCTACGCAGCTATACGTGACGCTTACGCGACGCTTACGTGATGCTAACGCGACGCTTACGCGATGCTAACGCGACGCTTACGTGACGCTTACGTGACGCTTACGTGACGCTTACGTGACTCTTACGCGGCGCTTACGCGATGCTAACGCGATGCTAACGCGATGCTAACGCGATGCTTACGTGACGCTTACGTGGACGCTTTACGTGGACGCTTTACGTTGACGCTTTTACGTGGACGCTTACGGATTTACGCTGGTGTGTTTTTCACTGTTAGGGGTGCGCGGGGAAGACTTGTATCATGTGGACACGCCAACAGTGTTGTTGTCATTACTTAGAATTTTTCATGGGGCGACAGAAACTACACACTATAGCTTTAAATCAGCTTGGTGTGGTTGTTTTAATGCCAATTAAATGTTCCAGTTTCTATATTAATGTAATAGGATATGATGGTCATTAGTGCCAAATGCATTACTAAGATCTAGTAAGACAAGTACAGAGACAATTCCTTTGTCTGAAGCAGTTAGGTCATTTGTAATTTTCACCAGTGCCGTCTCTGTGCTATGATGCTCTGTAAATCGTGACTGAAAATCTATAAACTATTGTTATGTATAAATTAACAAAACTGATTAGCAACTACCTTCTCAATGATTTTAGAGAGAAAGGGAAGATAAGATATAGGTCTGAAGTTGGCTAAGATCTCACGATCAAATGTGTTTTTTTAAGCAGAGGTTTTATCACAGCTACTTTGAATGACTGTGGTACATAACCTGTTCAAAATGTTGCTCAAGTAAAAGTATTAAGAAAATATTCTTCAAATCAAAAGTCATCATCCTAATCAATATGCAGAATAGCTCCTTTCACAGTATTATATTATTATAGAATATATTTTCTGTATCAAGTAAGAGCATTTCAGTGTTATAGTTTATTAACGTGGAGTCAATTTTAGATATTTTGTATACTACTGTGTAGATTAGTAGTATTAGTACATATCGTTTTTTTATGTAAAAAGTAACTTTAAGTGTCACAAAAATGTAGTGCAGTAAAAATTACAATATTTCCCTCTGAGTTTTAGTGGATTAGAAGTATTCATTAAAAAAAGGTAATGCCCGATTAAAGTACAAGAATGTTTGTTTGCAGTTTGTTAATGTTTCATCTCTAACTTGAAAATAATTTATGTAACAAGTGTTTACTTGTTCCTTGATCCTCTCCAAGCACCACCAATATCGATCAGTGATTCAAACATGTTGTAAGGTCTTACAGGAAAAACACACTGGGCGTGTATGCTTCCTGCAAAGCGTACTGTAGATACGTGCCTGATCGCGCGTGTTGCTATTCATACCGGACGCTCATTTCTCCGCGCCGGTCACAAAGCAATCCTTCTCTTCTCGCCTCTCTCTCTCTCCGATAGAAAGAGACAGGATGAGTGGGGTAAACCGTGATAAATGTAGATATGTGGCTGTGTGTGTGTCATTCTCTCTGTCCGTCCGTCGGTCTCTCTCTCTCTCTCTCTCTCTCCGTTGCTCTAATCGGGAAAAAAGGAAGGCTGAAGAGCTTTCCCTCTCTATCACATGCAGTGCTCCGTGTGTGAGAATATAAACAAAGTCACGTGACAAGATTGGATGATATAGCAATTTATTTGATTTAACTTTGGTAATGATTGGCGTATTATCGTAATAATGCAGCCACCACAGCAAAAAAAAAAAAAAACGCACCCAGTATTACAACCCAGTCTCACGTCAGTTCGTGATGGCATTACGAAATTAAATCTATTAGAACGTGATACCCTCACGTTATTTTGAAGATTTACGTGTTGGGGTCCCGTTTTTTATACTAATGTATTTCAATGAGAAGCATCTTACGTGATCACAAAACACTAAAAACTCCCGGGGGGGGGGGGGGCAAAAAAAGCGGATACAGCTTTGATATTATTGGTTTTTTTAGCCCAATAATCGCTGTTTTAATCAACATTTATTCACCAGATCTTATCACGGTTTATATGTATTTCTTTTAATGTTATTATTTCGGTTTATTTCGGCCAGGGAAGCTGGATTGCTTTGTTGTTTATTGATATTTTTAAAACTATAACGCTACATCTTTCAACATGTATTTAGCTGTTATCATGGTATGCATTTCTTTATTTTAATAATATTATTTCGGTCTTATTACCGGTGAAATATTACAGTAAATAAGACAGAACAGTAGGCTACGATATGAGCCGAGCTGGGCCCGACAGCATCGTGGGACATCGGCTTTGAATGCGCCAGCTCGGCTCATACGGTAGCTAACTGTTCTGTCTTCATCAAGTCAACATCATAATCAATATGCAGAATAGCTCCTTTCACAGTATTATATTATTTTAGAAGATCGTATTTTGTGTATCAAGTAAGAGCATTTTAATGTAGTAGTTTATTAACGTGGAGTCAATTTTAGATACTTTGTATACTACTGTGTGGAGTAGTATTATAAGTACATACTGCTTTTTTATGTAAACGTAACTTTAAGTGTCACCTAAATGTAGTGCAGTAAAAGTACAATATTTCTCTCTGAGTTTTAGTATGAGTATATAGTGAAAAAATACTTGATTAAAGTACAATAATGTTGGCATGTAGGCTGAAGTTTGTTAATATTTCACCTCTAACTGGAACATAATTTATGTAACAAGTGTTTACTTGTTCCTTGATCCTTTCCACGCATCACCATGGTGATCATTGATTCAAACATGTTTTTAGGTATCATGATTTTCAGATGTCAAGGGGGCTTGATAAGGGTCTTCTCGACTGGAATAGAGGGCGGAACTTGAAGGGTCATGCAGGCGACGCACTCTTGTGGCGCTTTGATAAACTATATAAAGAGTGAATATCTTCCTTTACTGACAGTCATCAGCTGGTTGTTCTTCTCTGTGTCAGCCAATCATCACCTCAGCAAAGGTAATTATATTTCAATTTATTATCACAATTTCATCTATTTTTATTTTTAGTAATTAATCCTGTATTCATCGAGAGGACGTTTTATATTTTGAGAACACTTACTGTATTTAATATTTAGACATTTTAAATATCAGTTAATCTATTTAATATGAAACCATATGTATATTATATAAAACACTTATAACTAGCAGGATACTTTAATTTCATAAATGGCTCACTGATCCCAGTCATTAATTGTCTGCATTTATGTCCTTGTCTGCAGTACGTTGACTTTGTTTAACGTCTTTCCACAGATGGCATCAGGCTTTCCGTTTGCTTTGTTGCTCTGTTTGTCCATCGGACTGTTGGCTCCATCGGTAAGTAAAAACTATGCAACTATTAATTTAAAAACAACTTTATGTGTTGCACATGCAGTATGATGCAGTAGTTTCCCAACATGTAAGATTATGAGACAGTTATTAAATAATGTTACTAATTTTAATGTAGGCTGATTGCAAACTGTAAGCTGAAACTTTAGATAAGTTTGTTCTGTGTATCAAAGGTGCTATATAAATAAAGTGGAGTTGAGTAGTCCTGTAATTAGACTGCTCGTGTTTAAATAATTAAAAGATTCAGACTGATTCAGGAATGTCTTTTTGTGATCACAGTGTTATGGACAAACCTCCTGCCCAGGTCGGTACAGTATCTCTGACTCGTTGCTCTGATTGTATTTGACTTGTTTGTTCATATAATGTTATGTAGGGGTTTGTATTTTTTGCAATGTGTGTGTGTGTGCCTCCTTCCTCTCTTCTCCATGTTGGTTTGTTTTGGTTTTTTCAACTTCCTTGATTTTACTAATCAAGGAATTTTCAGGGAGACCAAGATGTTGCAAAACATAAGATCTTAATTCAACCAAAGACCTGAGTTACTCTGCAGAGGAACTGAAGACATTCTCTAGCATGCAAGTCATTTATACATTTGAGAGGATGGAGTCCATATCAGTACATCACAAGTTTAACATTAGGTACCACATAAGGCCATTGACCTCGCTGTCCCTGGCTGTACGCCCAGATGTTAACTTCCCGTACATCAGCTCTTGACTGATTGCATCACGGGGAAAGATATATCGTCCTGATAGGGTTAGGGAGAAACATTTTTGTAAGTTTTCTGAAGGAAGGATGAGAGGAGGTTGCATCAAAATTATCTATATCATTTAATATTAATACAAACCGAAGACATGCAACACTGCCTCACAGAAGTTAAAACACAAAAGCGAGCTTACTACGGACAGGCAGAGGTCAAACAACTTCACATGCTTCACTCAGCGCATTCTGCTGCCGGCCAGCACAATGAAGGTCTCCTCCCTCCTTTATCCAGGGAGCGTCAGTTTACGCCAGTAAGCGGCACTGTAGATTGTCGTGGAACTTCAGGTTTATGACTGCAAACGGCAATTTACAAGCAACACCGAAAACTGCTGTAAATTATCGGAAATTGATGTGGGCCTTGCTTGGCAGTTGTCCCCCCATCACCCCCCCTCCCCCTAATTCTAGGGGAGGCTTTAACATGTAAATTAAAATGCTGTGAGCTTTACAAATGCAAATCAGGGTAGCAGCACGGGGAGTTTTACACCACATGACATTTTTCTAAAAGGTATTAACTTCATTTTAAGAATAAAATTGTAGACTCTTCAATTTTAGCTTGAATTGATTTATTTAATGAAAGTATGCTAGATTAATTACCGTGTATGTCAAGGTCAAGGTCCCAACCATTTGTCTTCTTAAAATACTGGCAAATTCAGCACCATATTCACATGTCCATGGCATATGAAGCTGTTGACTCTGCTGAAATGGCCTCATAATCTAGACTTCAATTGTCCTATTGTTATTAAGCTTTCCCCAGTATTCCATTAAAACTCACTGTAATTCACCTCCACACCAGTGTGTGCGCTGTTCACGCTGCTGGTTATTGTGCTCTTTCTCTTCGCTATCACTCTGCCCCGCCCCTACCCCCCCGCCCAAAGAACTTCTAATATATCAAGAAGTTCCACTCCCTCGTTACTTCCCGGCTTCTGAACTGGTTGCAGTTCCCCAGAGTTCCATATAGGGGTGCTCACAGGCCAGTGCAGAATGAATGGGACTCTATGGAGCTATACCCCTCAAAACCCACTTTTCTCAGGATATAATTTTTTGTCTAGTAATATGAATGTTGCATTCGAAAGGGGAGGCTAAAAAAATACACACTGCTGTGTGTTAGATTTTTTTAAAGTCGCTTTTTTGTTCTAAAAAGCCTTTTAAAATGTCAATGACGTCATACACATATACGGGCCAGAGATACTGCTTTACGGCAAGCTCTGAGTCGCTTACTTTGTTCTCTCGAGGCATCGACAACACAGCTGACAGGTAAGACTCTCCCTGTTAATACATGTGCTAGAAAGAGGTTTGCTGATGTTTTAAAGACCACGCCGAAATATTTACTCTGATATTCAGGCTCTGCTTCGGATGTCAAGCTGCGATCTCCGATTGTAATCACTCCTTCACTGACCAATCAGCATTCATTAGCAGAATGCTAGCGTTTTATGGGCTACAACGCCCTCTGTAAGAAATCAAAAGGACATAAGTACTCATTCATTCAACTTTCGACCTATAACCCATGTTGAACTTGCAAAAACTAACAATCAAATCTGAGGTTTCTCAACGACAATCAGGCGAAAGAGACAAATTTAGCCGTCTAGCTCCGTAGAGTCCCATTCATTTTGCACTGGACCGCGATCACAGTGGGAGTGTCTCAGTGGGAGGAGACTGAGAGAAACTGAGAAAAAAAACTCTGAGAGGGAGGAGAAACTCATTTCCTCCATTCAGTCTGTATCAGGTGCATTTTAATGCACTTTGTTATTTGCATGAATAAAAAAAGTATTGGTTTATGTTAGGCAGACTATAAAAGGTGTCATGTCCTTTTGTTGACGATCCCGCGGATGAAAAAAGCTGTATTAATTCACAGAGAGTTTACGTCGGTATTGAGTCCCGACTATAGATGTATTTTCATTTCCACATAACCGATTTGAGAGGTATTTTTATCACAGTCCATTAGATATGTAGATACCTTATCCGTCTTCATATCACTAACATCAACCATCGTGGACAGGCTTTAACATCCCAGCAGATTCTTTGTGTCGCATTACGTTTTTTGCAAAGGGCAGTTTTCTTTATAACAGTGTAGTGGATCACACTGTAATAGTAAAGCCACTGTATGCAGAGCTGTCAGAAAAGTGTGACTCGCTCTGAAACGTTTTTTAAACGTGTTGACACAAACCAGTGAGAGCCATTAAAAAGAAATAAATGATTATACATTATAGTTCTGTTAATGATCATGGTACTGCAGCCTCAGAATGGGATTATTATAGGCTATTTATATAGATATATATATATATAGGTTTACTTTTTCGCCCGCAGGATTGCACCTAAATGAAATTATAGGTGTAATACAATTCCAGTTTTCACCAGTAATATTATAAGTTAATTGTGATTAAATATGAAATTAATACACTGTTAATGCGCACGCATTGACTCGAAAGCAGCAATTTTCTCCCAACAACTACCTCTCTTTGCAGCAGCAGCGCGTCTTTGCTTTTTTAACGAAATGCATGTTCAAACGTTAAAACCATTGACATGTATATATAATATTAAAACTAATTAAAACTCGCTGTTTGTGCGCATGAGTATTTCCGCCGACCAGTTTGTTTGTGGTTGTTACCATGGTGAATCGTAGAATCATGGCTCCATTCATACTGCCTTATGTGCACGCGCGTAACCCTGAGTGAACATACTCCGAGTTGATTGAACCAACTCAAATCAGCTGTTCTGGAACCGAAAACTAAAAATTTCCCATCTCAGGGTAAATCAACTCAGACATCAGGGTTAGACTCAGAGTTTGTTAAACCTCCTACCTTGAACGGACCCCAGGGTGACCAATAGCCTAACCCATGACAGACCTGCCAACCAATCATGAGAGATTTTTCTTGTTTAAAAGTAGTGGTTTCATCCTATCCTGAGTGAGGAAATTCAAGCCAGGCCAGAGGTTCTCTGGCCAGGCGCGCGTTGCTGCTTTTCCACTTTTCATGCAGTGGAAGGGAGGGAGGAGGCACACACATGCGCAACAAAAAATACAAACTGATACGTAACAAGAATCTAATTTTCTCTTTTTTCCAACATTGTCTTGAAGGTCCCTGTCCTCCTGGTTGGACTCAGTTCGGCTCTCGCTGTTTCAGCTTCAACTTCCAGGGAAAGAGTTGGATCGATGCAGAGGTACAGCAGTTTTATCAAGACTGTCCTGACCTATATTTAGATTTCTAGTGGGGGTGTCCTCTAGTGGCCATAGTAGTTATGACAGGAGCAATAAATATATCACTTTACTTCCTGCTTTGCTGCTGTCATAACTACTACGGCCATTAGAGGGGGGCTGGCACTATAAACCTAAATATGAGTCCTAATTGCTGCTTGAACAAACGACTTATGGGACTTTTTTGGGGGAGGACAGTCTATAAAAGTATTAATACTTTGTTACAGTAAAAGTCCTGCATTGTCCAAAGTTATGTCAGTGTAAAAATGAGACGTCCTCAGATCGCATCTGTTAAAATTGTGATTAGGTTTATGTATTTTTCTTAAATGTTTTTAACCTATTATATTGTCTCCATTAGAACTTCTGCAAGTCTGATGGTGGGAATCTGGCTTCAGTCCACTCAGAAGAGGAATATGAATTCCTCAGAGACTTCGTTAGGAAAGTGAGCGGTGAAAACAAACTGACCTGGATGGGAGGCTTTGACTCAGTGCAGGTAAGACTTTTATCATCACAGGAAGTGATGTCAGTCGTTAGAGGATGGCTACCCGACCCCAGCCAGGTTCAGACAGATATTTAGAAATGATGTTCGGGTTCGGGTCGGGCTCGGTCACATCAGCGCGATTAAGCATTTGTTGTAAAATGGTGCTGTGGCTCCTTTAAGAGAGCTCAGTGTGTGTGTGTGTGTGTGTGTGTGTGTGTGTGTGTGGTAAGTGGGCAGAAGACAGATAGAGAAAGAGGAAGAAGACATGTAGATGCAACCGGAGCAGAGTTGGTAGAATAAGTTTAACTTTTGTACACAGTGTGTGCAGTGTCCGAAATAAACCCCAGACTGAAAGCCAAGTTCATTCATTTGCTCACCAGAAACTGGATTTTAACGTTGGCCCTGGAGGTAACGAGTCTCTACTAGTTTTCTGACCATAGTTGGAAAAGAAGCAATCAGGAAAGGTTAACACATTGAACATTTTAAATTTAAAACAGCTTATAATGTGCGCTTTTGCCCGGCGTGCGCGGATGGCGCCATCTGTTGACATTCGAATGGCTTTCTACAGTTGCTTAAAGTGCTCATATTATACTCATTGTCAGGTTCATAATTGTATTTAGAGGTACCAGAAAGTGTAATTAGTATGAGAATTTTTTTATTTTAACTGTGTTGGGCTTGGGTCGGGCTCAGACATAAATATATTAATGCCTGTCGGGCTCAGGTCGGGTTCGATTACTGCTCTGTTAGACACGCGGCCGGGCTTGGACAGAAAAATCGACCCAATCCGCTATCTACGCTTCGTCTCCCGAGCTACAAAAACGAAATTTGATGAAAGAAATAAAGAACAGAAAGAGGAAAATTACTCTAAATAAAACAACAAAAAGGAGGATCCTCTTTTGATTTGACTTTGAACCAATCTTTCTCCTCCAGGAGGGCGTGTGGTTGTGGTCTGATGGATCCCCATTCGACTACAAAAAGCTGGGGTCGCAGGCAGCCTGACAACGAAGGTGGAGCGGAGCACTGTATTGAGATGAACTTTCACGGTAAGAAACAACAACATATGAAACATTTTGTCTTTTAAATAATCATGATGATGCAACAATGACCTCTAAACTTATAGCAGGCGGTCATATTTTGCAGTCTGAAAGAATAAAAGTTAGACATTAAATCTCTGGAAAATCTCTCTACAGGAGCGAAATGGAACGACAGGCCGTGTACCAACATCAAACCTTTCCTGTGCTCCATGAACCTGTGAGGCCTCCCACCATCATGATCTCACTACAGCTCATCTATAATCTCTATCACTGATTCACTTTCAGTTTGTTCTGCAGACAGACACAGCTCTCTGCTGAGAGACTCACTTTCACTTGTTTATTATCTGAAGAGTTAGGAAACGCTTCACATTTGAGTTTTAGCATTAGAAGGAAACTGTCTCTCTGAGCTAGACAAAAACATAATCAGTTATTGGACTTTTAATCTAGTAAATAACACAAAATGAAATACAGAAAACATTCAAATACTCTGACATCTTTTCCATTTTAGTTTACTGAATATTGTCTGTCAGCGCTGTCCAAAGGTAACATCATCCACCTACCAGACATGAGTGGTGATGATCTTCTCATCAAAAATGTTCAAATAGAAAATAAAATCCAAATGTCTGAACGTTCTGTGATACAAGAGGAGTTTCTGGTGTGTTGGGTTCTTTATTCATCTGTTGTCCTTCACTTTATAATTAATAAGCATTAAAAATAAAGATACAGTACAGCGCTGCGCAAAAGTATTCGCGCCCCCTTGAACGTTTCGACCTTTTGCCACATTTCAGGCCTCAAACATAAAGATATAAAACTGTAATTTTTGTGAAGAATCAACAACAAGTGGGTCCCAATTATGAAGTGGAACGAAATTCATTGGCTATTTCCAAACTTTTTTAACAAATTAAAAACTGAAAAAGTGGGCGTGCAAAATTATTCAGCCCCTTTACTTTCAGTGCAGCAAACTCTCTCCAGAAGTTCAGTGAGGATCTCTGAATGATCCAATGTTGACCTAAATGACTAATGATGATAAATAGAATCCAGCTGTGTGTAATCAAGTCTCCGTATAAATGCACCTGCTCTGTGATAGTCTCAGAGGTCCGTGTAAAGCGCAGAGAGCATCATGAAGAACAAGGAACACACCAGGCAGGTCCGAGATGGTGTTGGTGTGGGAGAAGTTTAAAGCCGGATTTGGATACAAAAAGATTTCCCAAGCTTTAAACATCCCAAGGAGCACTGTGCAAGCCATAATATTGAAATGGAAGGAGTATCAGACCACTACAAATCTACGAAGACCCGGCCGTCCCTCTAAACTTTCAGCTCATACAATGAGAAGACTGATCAGAGATGCAGCCAAGAGGCCCATGATCACTCTGGATGAACTGCAGAGATCTACAGCTGAGGTGGGAGACTCTGTCCATAGGACAACAATCAGTCGTTATACTGCACAAATCTGGCCTTTATGGAAGAGTGGCAAGAAGAAAGCCATTTCTTAAAGATATCCATAAAAAGTGTCGTTTAAAGTTTGCCAAAAGCCACCTGGGAGACACACCAAACATGTGGAAGAAGGTGCTGTGGTCAGATGAAACCAAAATCGAACTTTTTGGCAACAATGCAAAACGTTATGTTTGGCGTAAAAGCAACACAGCTCATCACCCTGAACACACCATCCCCACTGTCAAACATGGTGGTGGCAGCATCATGGTTTGGACCTGCTTTTCTTCAGCAGGGACAGGGAAGATGGTTAAAATTGATGGGAAGATGGATGGAGCCAAATACAGGACCATTCTGGAAGAAAACCTGATGGAGTCTGCAAAAGACCTGAGACTGGGACGGAGATTTGTCTTCCAACAAGACAATGATCCAAAACATAAAGCAAAATCTACAATGGAATGGTTCACAAATAAACATATCCAGGTGTTAGAATGGCCAAGTCAAAGTCCAGACCTGAATCCAATCGAGAATCTGTGGAAAGAACTGAAAACTGCTGTTCACAAACGCTCTCCATCCAACCTCACTGAGCTCGAGCTGTTTTGCAAGGAGGAATTCGGCTTTTTTTTTTCTACCAAAAATGATATGCGCTGGTTAGGCGGTACATGGCTTAAAAAAACTGTTCAAAGGGGGAACATTATTGAAAAAAAGGTTGAGAACCACAGATATAAATAAAAAGATATTATCATGTCACTTATTGACTTGTTTTCTCTAAAGGGAGAAATAATTCTAAATTTGTGAATAATATTTTATTCCTTTACTTAAATAATTACAATAAAAACAAGGTTAAGATACTAATCCAAAATACAAATAAAAGATTATAAAGTGTACTTTGACTTTTATAACAGAAAAACAAACAAAAAGAAGTACCCAATACCACGGAGTATATAATACTGAGTTATTAGAGAAAATCATGGATTTAAAATATAGATAAAGTCAAAAAGTATCAGCATTAAAATAACCAAAAGTACATTGTGAAGAATGTCAGAATTATATATATTTAACCCCTTGACGCCTGAATTTATTCACAATTATATAAGAACTTTATTATGTGTGTTCCTGGCTCCAAGCTGATGCTAAATTAAGTTGAGATTGTTAATTTGTCTATAGCATATGGAATAGATATAAATGTAGGTATGATGCAAATTAGCGACAAAAGGCATTTATGGTAAAATTCTTTACAAAATGGTAAAATTAATAAAACACATTTTCAAGTAATTGACAAATAAATGAATCTTGACAACAGCAAGAAAGAAAACACTCTCCTACTCCCTAACATTGACAGTAGTCTTTTTAGGGTTAGGGTTAATTTCGCCTCGTGAACTGGATGTAGTTCCCACTCGACCAGTTCTATGAGAAACCAGTGCGTCAAAAGGTTCCTAGGTATGTATCGAATGTAAACAAACCGGCATTGGGGGATACACACGCTATCTCGCCTGCAGTGGGAATGGAAGGGGTTTGATGCAAATTTGTGACAGTCGGCGTTAAGGGGATATTCTGCATTTGCAGCACTTCGCCGAACCGGATGCTTTGTCCCTTAATATTTACAGTCTATGGTCAAACATGAACTTAGCGATATGAACTTGTATGTATGGGACACAGGAGGTTTCTACCCAGAAGTTAATGGGAACATTGAAGTCATTTATATACATTAAATTATATTATGTTTAAAGGGGTGATAGATAGGGTATTTTACACTGTTCCTTAATGTCTCCTAATGGGGTATGTAACATTGGTTGGGCTGAAAATTGCCCGAATGGTATTTTATTGGGCCCCTTAACTACCCTGTGAATATGGCTCTATTTAGAACAAGAGCTTTCTTCCAAATATGGTATGCTAATGAATATTCAGAATGAGCTACGCTACTGATTGGTTTGAGCAAACTACATAGAAACACATGGGTGACCCGAAGCAGGCCTATATTCCAGACACTGCAAAGTTATACATTGTTTGTCGGGCGCTATTCCATTATTAAATTAACTTCTGAGACTTTTTAAGCGAGAAATCTACTATATAAAGCTCAAATATGGGCCGGCTTTTACTAAAATTGATGGCTAATTGCAAATTTGGTAAGACTTTGTGTCGGAGTTCAGCCGCTGGTATTTCGTTAGCTGCGACTGTCCCTTCAATCCTAGCTATAAATCACGGATAGTTAGCTTCCTTTCCACCTTAATTCGGTATATATTTACAGTTTGAATTTCGCCACCTATACAACATCTTACTAAATGTCTTATAAAGCTAACAAATGTGTCTGATTTCAAGTTAATACATTTTTGTGTAATTCCAGAGGAATTCTAAGAGGAAGCTAGCTGCCTCATTGATAGAGCTCCACCCAGCCGCAGGCTCTATCAATGAGACTCACGGACAAGCGGCGCGTATTTCCGGATCGTTTGTTTAAATAACTCAACACATTATAATTACACCCATTAAAAGAGTAACTGGAACCTGTGGTAAGAGAATGCTGGCGTAACAAGCTTGCTGATCGCGCTTTCACTCACATACACCTGGCATTAGGAAGAGGGGAACTGCAGGCCCTGGAGCTCTGTCAGAGCAGCGTCGCCAGAGTTCATTAGCCCAAAACGGTGACTTTGCCGCGGGTATGGAGTGCTTTGGGTTGCCAGCCTTGACTGAGCTCCATCTACCTCACAGCAGGCCGGGGTTCTGGCGAAGGAAGGCAGGCCAGGCGGCGAGGCAGCTACACAGGCAGCACCGGCTTCTGAACTCCGACACACAGTCGGACAAAATTTTACAATTAGACACTAAATTTTCGTAAACGGCCATATTTGACCTCCACATATTTGATTTCTCGCATAAAAAGTCTCAGAAGTGAATTTAATGGTAAAATAGCATATGGACAATGTATACAATTTCTGAGATCTGCACGCACCTAGATTCAGTGGACTAACTGATCTCAGGTCAGTTGTGTAGCCTATGCAAATGTTGGGGCGTGACAAAGAGAAAGACTAGAGCCAAATGAGGAGGAGCAGAAATATTGACGCGTTCAACTATTTCGCCTCGCTGAGATTCGCCGCTTTCAGAGGCAGTTTCAAATAGTGAGATTTGCAGAGAAAAGAGGTGTCAATGGGATTTAGAGGTTCTATGTATGTCCTAGTTACCCACTAAAATGTCATTATTCAACTATGACAAGGTAAAATCAGTTTTGCATTCTATCACCCCTTTAAAAATGCTGACCATAAATAGTATCCAAAACAAGGTTTAGTTTCATTAAAATAAACTTCAAAGTGTGTGTTTAACCCTTGTGTTGTCTTCCTGTCAACCATGAAAACAAACACTTTTGTCATCTCTATCTCAACGTTTTCTAAGTTATTTTTTTTCAACATTTGGGTCCCTTTTTTCAAAATTTATATAGTTTTATCTGACTTTTTGTCACTTTTCCAATGTTTTGGGGGATTTTTTTTGGCCTCCCCCAGTGTTTTAGTTTTTTGTTGCTTTTCCTGTTTTTGTTTTGTTTGTTTTTTAACATTTTCGGTGCTTATTTCGACATCCCATATTTTCTAATATTAAAAATCTTTGAAAACGGGTCAAATTTGACCCAAGGGTTAAGAGTAGCGATGAGGTAACGTGAGACGACAGAGAGAGTTTGATCAGTCAGCCTTTATTAGTTATTAGTATTGTCCCATTTCATCCAACACATATTCTCAGTCTTGATATCCTCCTCCCTTCCTCTCCTTCCTCTCCTTCCCTTCCTCTCCTTCCTTCGCTACTCGTCCGTCTGGCTCCAGCTGACGGGGATCCACTGCGGTTCATGCTGCGCTGCCTGGATGATGGAGCAGAGCTGCATGCAGGCGCCCCTGCAGGTCGTCGCTCACCAGCACGCTTATCAAACAGCTGTTTGTACTTGGCCTCCATCAGCCGGGACGCCTCCTCCAGCTCCACAAAGTCTTCCCTCCTGCAGGAAGGGGGAACACGGACGGCACTTTCATTAGGAGTTAAAGTCACAAGTCTTCACAACTCTTCTAGGTGAATGCTAGGGGCTGTAGAAAATTCAGAGGAAGTTCTGACTTATATACTGTATTTCCTCAAATAAAAGCCGGGCCTTTATTTACCTGAACGGCAGAAGGTACCAGGCTTGTATTTGAAGCAGGCTTTTATTAGAGGCAGGCCTTTATTTCTAATTCCATCTGTTTGATAAGTATAACTATTTTAAATAAACAGTTTTAAATGAAAAACCATAGCGTTCCAGTGGATAGAGATCATTCATTTTTTAAGAAACATTTGCAAAAATATCACAATATACAACAACAGCATGAAACAAACACCACCATTGTGTCAGTTTGAACCCTGGAAATGTACGGGGTATTTATTTCAAATACAGGTACTACAGTATTGCTGGTAGATTACAGTAAGAGCATACAGTAGTTGCTGGTTTGCAGTACACCAGTATCTGAACAATGCGTTTATATATGTCAATGGATTAACATTACAGACGGTAGCTTAGCTAGCTTTGTTTCTAGCTCCAGGCTAACTTGTTTCCTCCCACCTCCAGCTAGCTAGCTATGCTCTGCTCGTCGCCAGCTTATCCTTCTGTTTCTTCCAGTATCGGATTCTCCTGGGGTCAATGTCGAAATGTCTCGCAGCTTTTCACCCGAGTTTTCCTCCTCATACTTTAAAAACTCTTTTCGTTTTTGTTGTTGAAAAGTCCGTCACTAGCACCAGAGCCGTCATTCTCTGCTAGCATTAAATGAGACCCGTGTTACATCCAATGTAGCTACTGCCATCTACTGGCACCTGCTACGTTACTGCTAACTACACCTGGCTGGAGTTACACATACAGCCGCACTAGGACAATAATCCAGAAAAAACAAAGTGTGGAAAAAAGCATGAATATATTGTTGAATCTGTTAAATTAAATTGGTAGAAATGTACATTACAATGAACTGGATTTTATTTTGATATATATATATAATATATATATATATATATATATATATATATGAAAGGCATTTAGGAGATTATCCACACTATTTTTTCCCCCCGGCCTTAATTTGAGACCGGATTTTTTGGGCCGTGTTGACCACACCCCCGCCACTATCAGAGGCCCGGCTTTTAATTGACTCCGGTTTTATTTGAGGAAATACGGTATACACTCTAATTCTTGCGTGTTGGTTAATGAGACCAGAACTCAGGGATCAAAACTGACACAATAGTTTAAAAGTCAAGAAAGTTCACTGAAGTCCAGCATTTAAGCTTACAAAACACAATTGTGGGTTCACAAAAATGACCCTAAGTTTCACCTAACCGCAGACCAAAGTATACAAAGTTCAAGTCAGCAAAGTCTCTGTCAGATTATGAACACCGTCTAACCAAATTCCTAATCTTTTATATCTTGCGTCCCCCTCCTGCCTCTCCTGTCTCCGGGCAGATTCTCCAGCTCTACACACACACACACACACACACACACACACACACACACAAACACACACACTGACCCAAGACCCACCCCTCCTGTTCCACTTCACCGTCTGCAGAAAAACATAGACTCACATTCCTGAGCTGTAAGGTAATCAAAGCTTAAGTTAACTATGTGTGTGTCCCAAGTCTATACATTATACAGGGAATCCAACTTTATACTGAGAATAACACATCTAGATTATAGAAATATTTCTACAAGCCAGCAGTCCAAATGACACAAAGATGTCGGAAAAAGACGCTTTAAAACATCAGATAAAAGCGACAAAAGAAATGAAAAAGGAACGAAAACAATGAAGAAAGGGTAAAAAACATGGAGAAAGCTTCAAAACATCAAAAATATTAAAAAACATCAAAATAAGCATCAAAATGACATCGAAAAGTGTCAAAAACACACGGGAGACTGTACTTCTGTTCATCACAGTAAAATGTTACTACAATGCTCTTTACCAGTTTTATTCAATTTTATAGCCTTTGTAAAACCATTTGGTGTCTGAACTCCATTGTTATTTTAATCTCTGTTCAGAGAGTTGTTATTGAAGGAAAGCTCTTACTGTGAATGCTCTGTTGACGTGCAGTTGGTGATGGTTCGGCGTCTCTCGGGTTTGTCTCAGTCTGTCCGGACTCGAGCTTTGATGAAGATCAAGTAGGGCTTCAGTTTCTTCGTTCCGTTAGCGACTGGATGCTCTGACAACAAAACCAACACATCTGGGATTAACCCTTATGCTATCCTTGGGTCAAGTTTGACCCGTTTTCAAAAGTTCTTTAGGGCAAAAAACGTTTTGTCATAAGCAAAAACAGCGACAAAATGCGTCAAAATGTCAAAAATAACCACCCAAAACATTGAAAAAGTGACAAAAACATTGGGAAAAAGTGGAACAAAAAACCGTCAGATAAAGTGACCAAAACAAGTGAAAAAACACTAAAATGTAAAATACAAAACTTTGAAAAAGTGACTGAAACATTTAATTAAGGACAACAGGGTGTTGTGGGTGGCGGCACCCTCTAATAGTTATGATGGGGCAAAGCAGGAAGAGAGGTGACGAGGATTAAGCGTAAGGAGCGTAAACAAAGACAGGACTTTCCCAGGAAACGGGATTCATGTACCCTGGAAATTCAGAGTTCTCGCGAGAGTACAATTTGAGTTTGCTCAGCGAGCCACTCTGGCATTCAGTAATGATGCTCATTAACTACGCCTTTGTAGCCGAAGCTGCACCAATCACACAGCCAGACGCGAAGCTAAACACATGACGACAGCGCGCGACGTCAAAGTCATTAGTAAACGTTGCAAGATGGCTACGGATGAACACCAGCTGTTCGAAAACGGCTTTGGCTGCTACAATGAACGAAGTTAGACTTGGCTTTTCGGGTGATTGGCTGGAGTGGTTTTGTTGTTTATTTTGTTGCCTATCCTGTGCCCCTATAGTGTTTGTTTGACATTTCCGACCCCTGTGTTGTCTCCCCGAGACTGGGCTTTTCACAGTGTGTTCAAGGGTCAGGCAGCTAGCGCATCAAGGAGAGATGCCTATGATTTAAGACAAAAATGAAATTGCACTGAAACCATGCAGGAACTCATAGTGCACCTTTAAAGGAATACATCACCGTTTGTTGAAATAGGGTTATTCACCGTCTCCTCTATATTATATAGGTGGGCAAACGCATTTTGTGTCGAGTGAATGCATTGTCTTAGTCCAGTACCCCGCGCTAAGCAACTTAGCGTAATGAATGGAATCCTTTGTTGCCATTAGCATGTCGTGAGTAAAAGTGACCCAACAACAACAAAACAAAACCTAATTACTTCTTGTGGCCTGCGTCTTCTGCACGCGTAGAAATAGCAATGCAGATTAAGACTAGACCATTTCCTAGGCAGATATTGACTTGGGACTATATTGGGTGGAAGTAGGCTACAGCCAGAAACTGCTACTGGGCACAGAGATATCAGCAGCCAGCGGAGCTCTGCGTCAGCGAAAGTCACTTTCTGGGTTGCTGGACAACAAAATGCCGCTGCCCTGACTGAGATGCGTGAGCCCTTGGGCTGCCGGATATCTCTGCTCCGAGTAGCAGTCCTTCGCTGTACGGCCTACTTCCACCCAATAAAGTCAGTATCTACCTAGAAATCGTCTAGTCTTAATTTGCATTGCTATTTTACCGTGAAATAGGCAGGCCACAATAAGTAATTGGGTTTATTTTGTTGCTATTGGGTCATTTTTACTCATGCATGCTAACGGTAACAAAGGATTCCAATCATTACGCTAAGCTTAGGTGCCGGACTAAGATAATGCATGCAGTGAGACAAAATGCGCTTTGCCCACCTATATAAATATAGAGGAGATGGTGAATAACCCTATTTCAATAAGGCGTGGCTATTCCTTTAACTAAATATGTTTTGGTGCCTAAACCTAACCAAACTGGGACCGCTTCACAACGTTACCGACGTGTGGAAAACCGCGACTGTTACCTACTCTGGTTTTAGATATGAGGACAGAGAATGCTGCTGCGGGTCAGATTAGAGGAGAGGAACAAACCCTCGATATCAGCACATGGTTTGGAGGACTGGTTGGATAAGAAACAGTTATTACTCTGAAAAAATAAGTTGATCCATGCTATCATGGAAACTCACATGTGGTTCAACATCGATGATGCACATCCGGTCCTCGCTTCAGCACCTCGTCAATAGCATCGGTGCTGGTCCCGCCGTAGTGGCCCTTATACCCGCGCACTCCACAAACCGAACACACACACACACACACACACACACACACACACACACACACACACACAGACAGACATACACACACACCAATATAAATATGCATCCAAATCCAATCAATATCATTCAAAAATCAAAAACAAAACCATGCAAACAGTGAAAAGAGAGGAGGGTGTACCTGTGGTTACAGACCATGTACTCAAACAGCTCTTTGGTGACAAAGTGGTACTCTCTTTCCGTCTGCTCCCCTGCTCTGATTGGGCGAGAGGTGTCTAAGAGAGGAACAGGGTGACAGCAAATCAGAACCTGTTTGCAATTATTAAGCAATTGCTATTGTGTCCGTAATAAAGTCTCATTATATTCACTTCATGTTTTTTCAGTAAAAGATCTTTTTAGTCATATAATGAGAAATGTTATAAAAAGTGACTTAATATCTCAAAATAATGACTTAGTATCTCAAAATAATGAGTAATTTTCTCAAAATAATTACTTAATATCTCAAAATAATGACCACCGGAGGAAAGGGTCATGTCTTTTTATTCTTTGTTGATGGGAGGTCATCCACTTTTCTTTAGTCTAGGGTGGAGGGTCACCCAACTTTTGTATTCATGAGAACAGCAAAATTTCAAAGTGGCTTCTTTGGTGCATATTTATCCATGTAGCTCCATATAGCTCTCTCAGTCTCGGCCCCTATCGCTAGCAGATGGGTTCCCTCCTTGTTTAGTCAGCCAGACAATTTGAGCTGTAGCTTTAGAGACCGTGGGATTTCCCAAACTGAATAAATCCCTTCGTACATATAAACACTAAAACTGCTTTGCTAGCTCCATCGTGTTGTAACTAAGACATCTGCTGAAAAATAATTGTATTCATTAGCATGATTGCCATACTGTTTAGTTCAAAACATCCAAAACACCATACCGACCAGACGCAGCTTTTTATTTTTGAAAAGTCGGAAGCTTCGCCGCATGACTAAGGAAGCCTAGTGACGGAGTCCATAGTGTTGAATTTGTTATTACCCAGTGTTGTTTGCTGAATGGTCTCAGTGTTTTATTGTTTTATTTCATGTGAATACTAGTTTACTAGAGGAGTAACTTAGTATTTGAAGTAATGCAGTAGTTTTAGTTTCCATGCTTATTGTGTTTTCACAACTATGTTAGTGAGAAATCTACGAAAATGGCACCATAACAGAGGAGTGTGATAATGTAAGGTGAGAATGCAGCCGTTTAGGCAAATAATTAATGGCTGTAGAAAAAACAATGGATAACTGCACAGCTTTGCCGAGGCGAAAACCAGTACAGAAGCTATCAGTAAAGTATTGGGGAGGGTCATCCCTTTTTCACAATAATTTTTGGAGGGTCATCAAAAATGTATTGTTGGTGTAGGGTTGGGTCAATTTTGACTAAAGATCCCAAAACTCCTCTGGTGGCGCACTGAAATAAATAGCGAACAGTCCATAAGTTTCTTAAACTAACGACTTAGTATCTCAAAATAATAAGAAACCTCAAGATATAAGTCATAACTCATTACTTTGAGAAAGTCATTGAGTCAATATTTTGGGAAAGTTTCTCAGATCTAAAGGATCTTTTTTAGGATCACATTGTCAGATATTAGCTTCCATACTCTCTTTTTATGACAACACAATGTAAAACACAAAAGTTATACAACCAGTGTGGAGAACACTTTGAATGTTAGGCGAGTTAGATTTGCACATACAGTGCACGGGTCCCTGGAAGGTCGAAGGGGTTCAGTTTGATCAGTCTTTTCCTCAGTTCGTTCAATTCCAACTTTACGCAGCACCTGGACGCATGAAATGTATTATTTATAAATATATTATGCACAGTAGATATCATAGGGAAATGGAAAATTAAAGGTGAACAAACTGTCTGAGTTTAGGAACAAAAGGATGGTTGAGATATTGACCCGTTGAGGATGATGGCGGTGGTAGTCTCCTCGGGCTGGGCGCAGAACCACCTCCTTTCATGCGGAGATGGACAGGGTGCCGCTGCTACGGCGTGCGAGGTGCATGACTGCCGTCTCTTCCTGAAGGACGTTCTCTGCCAGAGACGGAAACTCCACCGGAAACCAGCTGGTCAAAAAAAATCAATCACTCAATCAATTAAAACATAGCGTCAAGCGCCTTCACTGTTAGAAAAGTCCGTGAAGGATATGGATAATATACTGTGTGTAATATGAAGGAAGTTAGCTAGTAAGTGAAGTGAGTAAGTTAGTGAGGTAAAGGAGTTGCTTTTTGAATAAGTTGGCACCACTACATTTATACAAAGACAGATTGTTTTCCTTACAGTGTTGAAAGCCTAAAAAATCAAAATACTATTCAGTCCGCTACATATGCTCCATTCTCCGCAGAAATATAGAGAAATCATAAGAACAAATAAATGTAGAAAGAATACAAAATAAATATCTACGTTAAAATGAAATCAAAATGTGTGCATCATACTCATATGTATAGCAACAATTTATATGTAAGAATAGAGATGTGAAATATGTAAAGAAA
>NC_053123.1:33138236-33140736 GCF_010015445.1 Perca fluviatilis | reverse complement strand
TGTTGTCCAAGAACTGAAAAGATACTTCAACTTTTGGCTCAACGTTAACGTTTGTTAGACTAACAGTTGGGATGTGGATCTACGTTTAAAGAAGGTATTCAGTCCGTTTAAGAGTCTTTTTTTCAGCGCCGCAGCAGACGAGGAGAGGAGACGGTTGGTTGTCGGCCTACTTGTTCTTTTTCTTCTTCTTGGTTGTCAAGCAGCCCGTGTGGTCACCATCCTGTTGGTCCTCCAGAGGAGCTCTAGAAGCCGCTCCGTCGTTCAGCCTCGCCATATGCGTTACTTCCGGCGCCACCTGCCCGCCTCGCAAAGCGCTCACCGCCGTCCTCTGAGCCTCCGTTAACTTCGCTTGGGCCTGCGCATGAGCTCCCGGCGTGGAGGAAAACGAGGACCGAGCAGGAAGAAGAGGAGGACACCGATGTAGGCGTGGTGCGGCGTGGGCGGTTTGCGGACTGCTTTGGGAGACATGGAGGAGACCCGGAGGCGTGGCGGTGGCTGTTTGCCCGGCGTGGAGAGTCACCTTGCCGGGCCACGATCAGCCCCTGCAGCTTGTCCACCACCGGCGGGCAACGAGCGCCTAGGCGTTCTCTTCCTCGCCGTCGCGATGATCGCCGTCGCCGCCACCATCTTCGGCCCGAGCGCTGGCGCACGTCGTCGGCGCCCGTGCGCCGATACCGCTGGCCGGCGTCTGCACGGTGCACGGAGCTTCGTCGGTGCTGCGCTGTTTGGCGCTTCCGGATGCTTTCGGATTGCTCGCTGCTCTCGTTTTGGTCTGTTGTGCTTGCTTCGGCATCCCGTTTTGGCGAGGGGCAGTAGAGCAGTGATGACTTGAAATCTGTTCGGTACCGCTTGTTACGTTTGGCCGCGCCGTTCTGCCTGCCGGCAGACGGCAGAGTGTAAACACCCTGCTCCCGAGATGGGCGGCGCAGGGAGACTCGACGGTTGCCGTGTCGCTCTAAGAGGGTTTGTCCCGGTACAAAGAGGAGGACGGGCTCCTGCCGGGCGTAGGGCGTTCCTCGAGTGTCCCCCTGTTGGCCCCTTTCTGTATAAGAGAGGGGAGTTGGGAAGGCTGAGACTGTAAGCTGGCACTGGAGGAGGAGGGTAGGCGTAGTCGTCGCTGCTCCCTCCGCTAAAGGCGCCTTCTCCCCCGTTTTGTTTGGGTTTCTCTGAAAATGAACCTCCATGTTGGGGAGGCGGGTGAAGACAAGAAAGAAAGTGGCAACAGAAAGGTGAAATACACATCGCTGAAAGAAAAACTAAAGTTAAAAAAAGCAAGCCAAGTGACGGTGAGATGACAAAGACTTGACGATTGACGGATGGTGAAGAAGATAGGTGTGTTCGTGAGTTGAAAGAGACACAACGGATGGACCAAAAGATTGACTTTCCGACAAAGGAACACCAAATGCAGAGATGGATGAATGAATGGGGATGGGATTGACTGAATATTAGGGAACATATTGGGACCGTATTTGTCAAGCGTCATCAGAGGAAATATTTCGGAGGGCTCCAGAAGAGTCCAAACAATTGGGAGCTGGAAGATCAGATATTTCAGAATCAGATATTTAAAGAAACAGTTTCAGCCAAAATGAAAATTGTTGTTTTGACTGGCAACGTTTCAGTCATGGACTCAGACTCACAACAAAGAATAAAATCCAAATGTTTTTAATGAAGGTTCTAGTCAGGCAAACATTACTGAAGGATGCCATGTAGAGACAAGACCAGACAACAACTGAGGACTGGAGAGGGTTTTTATAGATGGGTTAACGAGCTGAAACAGTCAACAGGTGAGGAGTGCTAATAGCCTGCAGGGGTAGTGAATGATGATACTGGTTGAGTGGAGAATGGGTAGTGGGCGTGGCTGAGGGAGAGCCCAGAGCCGGTGTGACAGTTTTGAAAGAGAGCACGCTATCCTCACAACTACACGGTGAAATTGTAAATTTATGAGAAAAATACTCAAGTCAAAACTTGCGCGGGGAAAAATCTAAAATTCTGAGAATTTTTTTCAGATTTTTCCCTCGAAAGTTTTTGACTTTGTACCTTCATAAAAAATTTTAAAAAGTGCTTTGGTTTATTGCCATTTCTTTAAACCAATCACAATTGTCTTGGGCAGCGCTAAGCGCCGGATGGAGCCACTGAAACGTCGCCGATATAGACTTGTCTTTCAGTGATTTGTCGTCTTCATGAGAGATCGGACAATGGATGAATGAATGAAAAAAATGGACGGATGATTGGTGATCGCATTGATTGACAGTCCTCCTGGTCTTACCGGTGCGGGGGGCCGGACTACAGACAGAGGGAGCTGATTGGTTGAGCCCTTTCTTCCAAAGCTCTGCCGTTTGCGGACACAAACAGCAGCTTCCTGTCGACTCGTATCGGGGCAGAAAGGGGTGTGAGCGTCCTCCCCGTGGGAGGGGCAAAGGCCAGGCTTCACTGGCAGTCGCTCGGAGCTCCTCCCGCGACCACGCCCTCCTGGCGGGGACGAGGCGGTCCAACGTGAGGC